>NC_135970.1:33590842-33890842 GCF_053455715.1 Rhinoraja longicauda
GTGATGGGTGATGTTTTTTCAGACTGGAAGAAGGGTCTCAACAGGAAACATCATCCATCTTTCTTCTACAGAGATGCTGCCTGACCCGCTGAGTTACTCCAGCACTCTGTGAAACGTCACCTGCCCATGTTCTCCAGAGATGCTGCCTGACCGGCTGAGTTACTCCATCAAATTCTGCCTTTCTTTGGTATAAACCAGCATCTGCAGTTCTTTGGTTGTGCAAGCTTTAGTTCAGTTTAGTTTATTGTCACGTGTACTGAGGTACAATGAAAACCTTTTTTGTTGCGTGCTCTGCAGTCAGCGGAAAGACTGTACATGATACAACCAAGCCGTCCACAGTGTGCATATACAGGATGAAGGGAATAACGTTTAGTGTAAGATAGAGTCTGATGAAAGATAGTCTGAGGGTCTCCAATGGGGTAGATGGTAGCTCAGGACCTCGCTGTAGTTGTTGATGTGGGACTAGTTTAGATGGTACAAGTTGGGCAACGTGGGCAAGTTGAGTGAATGAATTAATGAATGCCTGAATGAATGCCTTTATTTAGACAATAGAAATAGACAATAGGTGCAGGAGGAGGCCATTCGGCCCTTCGAGCCAGCACCGCCATACAATGTGATCATGGCTGATCATTCTCAATCAGTACCCCGTTCCTGCCTTCTCCCCATACCCCCTGACTCCGCTATCCTTAAAGAGCTCTATCTAGCTCTCTCTTGAATGCATTCAGAGAATTGGCAGAGAATTCCACAGATTCACAACTCTCTGACTGAAAAAGTTCTTCCTCATCTCAGTTCTAAATGGCCTACCCCTTATTCTTAAACTGTGGCCCCTGGTTCTGGACTCCCCCAACATTGGGAACATGTTTCCTGCCTCTAACGTGTCCAACCCCTTAATAATCTTATACGTTTCGATAAGATCTCCTCTCATCCTTCTAAATTCCAGTGTCGTTGAAACCACTGCATACAACGAAATTATTATAATATACTAACATAAAAGCACAGGACATAATCTAAACACAATATTATTTAACTAGGGCTTAAAAGATAAATAAATAATCAATATTGCAATATATCAATAAACAATGGTGATAGTAAGGTAAAATGCGAGCTAGGTAGCAGCATGAGTAATACTCAGTAGCTTTTCATATTGAGTATGCAGATTGCTTTGGGGAAGAAATTTTGGGCAAGTTGGGCCAAAGGGCCTGTTCCCACACTGTATGACTCTATGAGTCTATGACTCGGTGACACTCAGCTGGAGAGGCGGCGTGTGAGTCAAGGGAAATGGAGTTAACATCTCAGGTTGAAGATGCTTCATCAGAACTGGTGAAGTACGAAAACAATTGTGTTGGAAGGAACTGCCGATGCTGGTTTTACACCAAAGATAGACACAAAATGCTGGAGTAACTCAGCGGGTCAGGCAGCATCTCCGGAGAGAAGGAATGGGTGATGTTTTGGGTCGAGACCCTTTCTCGAAGAAAACAAGCTAGTCTAAATTTGCTGAGAGGGAGACGAAGAGAGGAATAGCTCAAAGGAAATGTCTAAAATGCCTCTGAATGTTTCGGACTTGAAGGGTACATGATGACACCTGAAACGTGACCACTCTTGTTCAAAGTCATAAGGGATAGCAGTAGAATTAGACCATTTGGCCCATCAAGTCTACTCCACCATTCAATCGTGGCTGATCTCTCTCTCCCTCCTAACCCCATTCTCCGCCTTCTCCCCATAACCTCTGACACCTGTACTAATCAAGAATCTATCCATCTCTGCCTTAAAAATATCCATTGACGGCCTCCACAGGCTTCTGTTGCAAAGAATCCCACAGATTCACCTCCCTCTGACTAATGAAATTCCTCCTCATCTCCTTCTTAAAGGAACGTCCTTTCATTCTGAGGCTGTGGCCTCTGGTCCTAGACTCTACCCCTAGTGCAAACATCCTCTCTGCGTCCACTCAATCTGGGCCTTTCACTATTTGACTCAGTGCGGACTACTGTCTTATGCTCTTATATTCAGCTTTAGTTTAGTTTAGCTTAGTTTAGTTTAGTTTAGCACGGAAACAGGCCCTTCGGCCCACCGGGTCCGCACCGACCAGCGATCCCCGCACATTAGGGACAATTGTTTACACATATGCCAAGCCATTTAACTTACATACCTGCACGTCTTTGGAGCGTGGGAGGAAACCGGAGATCATATCATATATATACAGCCGGAAACAGGCCTTTTCGGCCCTCCAAGTCCATGCCGCCCAGCGATCCCCGTACATTAACACTATCCTACACCCACTAGGGACAATTTTTACATTTACCCAGCCAATTAACCTACATACCTGTAAGTCTTTGGAGTGTGAGAGGAAACCGAAGATCTCGGAGAAAACCCACGCAGGTCACGGGGAGAACGTACAAACTCCTTACAGTGCAGCACCCGTAGTCAAGATCGAACCTGAGTCTCCGGCGCTGCATTCGCTGTAAATCAGCAACTCTACCGCTGCGCTACCGTGATCTTGGAGAAAACCCACAATGTCACGGGGAGAACGTACAAACTCCGTACAGACTGCGTCCCTAGTCTCTGGTGCTGCAAGCGCTGTAAGGCAGCAACTCTACCGCTGCACCACCGTGCCGCCCACAAACCAATCAGCCTGGTTGTACCTAACATATAGTAGGATTATAGTAATTGGAGCAGGATATAGTAGGAAAGCTTTTCACTGTACCTCGGTACACGTGACAAAAAACTAATTGGATTGACAATGAACTGTACGCAAAAAAATAATAATTTCACTGGACTTAGGTACACATGACTATAGAGTGCTATTGAACCGTCGAATGTGACTCATTCAGTCAAAGAAATTTAGTTTAGTTTAGTTTAGTTTAGAGATACAGCACGGAAACAGGCCCTTCCGCCCACCGAGTCCGCGCCGACCAGCGATCCCCGCACATTAACACTATCCTACACACATTAGGGACAATTGTACACTTATACCGAGCCAATCAACCTACAAACCTGCACATCATTGGAGTGTTGGATGAAACCGAAAGTCTCGGAGAAAACCCATGCCGGTCACGGGGAGAACGTACAAACTCCATGCAGACAGCACCCGTAGTCGGGATCGAACTTGGGTCTCCGGCGCTGCAGGAGCTGTGAGGCAGCAACTCTACTGCCATGCCACCTAAATATGAGTAAGTTCAGCAGCTTCAAGATACGGCGACATTAAAAAAACCATATTTTAAAATGGTGTAGTGGATCGCTGAGGCATTTTTATATGCTTGTCATATTGAAGAACGGGAATGCCTTGAATGAAACATTCATCTGGTGCTTTGACTCCGCACACGTTCCCCGACCAAATTAGAGAGGGAAGTTAAGCTGGTCCCATCCCACGCCCGCTCCGCTCTCAGTGGAAGGCTTCTGTAATGCCGGCATGAAATGATCGGCTGCTCGCACACGAACTCATTCTCAGGCCTCATTGTGGGAGACATCCAATTAATTCTGAGAATGTTTATGTTCGAGACTGGCAACCTTGAGAAAATGGCTTGTGCTCAATCAACCTATTAAGTGCAGGGTTCAGATTCTTCAGAAGACATCAGAGGCTGACATTTGATTAGGCAGGGAGTGTGGGTGGAGAGAGTCATCGCTAACCTTCAAACGTTATCTCTTAGGGCTAACGGAACCCAGGGATACGGGGAGAAAGCAGGAACAGGATACTGATTCTCGATGATCAGCCACGATCATATTGAATGGTGGTGCTGGCTCGAAGGGCCGAATGGCCTACTCCTGCACCTATTTTCTATGTTTCTATATAAAGAAGGGAATTATCAGGTGACTGAACCTGAACCTCAGTTTAAGAATAAGGGGTAGGCCATTTAGGGCTGAGATGAGGAAAAACCTTTTTCACCCAGAGAGTTGTGAATCTGTGGAATTCGCTGGATGTTTTCAAGAGAGAGTTAGATTTAGCTCTTAGGGCTAACGGAATCAAGGGATGAGAGGAGAAAGCAGGAACGAGGTACTAATTCTGGATGATCAGCCATGATCACAATGAACGGCGGTGCTGGCTCGAAGGGCTGATTGGCCTACTCCTGCACCTATTTTCCATGTTTCTAAGTTTCGATGTATCCCCTCAAACCTATGTCCCCTGGTTATCGATTCTCCTTTTCTGGGTAATAGACTGTGCATTTACTAATTATGTTTTGGGCAGGGCCGTCTTTACAGCATTATGGGCCCCGGGCAAAGCAGTGTACTGGGGCCCCTACGACAACTACTCACAGGAATAAAAATGTAAATGGTCGATAAAATTAAACATATATTTATTTTATTGGCACTTCCAACAAAATCGGTGTTGAGGGTACTACATTGTTGCGAAAAGCACTTACAGATCGCTGTGAGAAGCACTTAGGGATGGAAAAGCAAAGCACTTAGGGAGCTAATTGTTGCGAAACAAATCGATGTGAGAAGCACTTAGGGGTGGAAAATGTTGCGAAAAAAACACTTAGGGACCAAAAATGTTGCGAAAAAAGCACTTATTGAACCTACATTTTTAAAGTAGTATTTATTTATTGCAAGTCACTTAACATACACAGATCAGCATGGGGCCCCTATGCTCGTGGGGCCCCGGGCAAGTGCCCATCAGGCCCATGCATTAAGCCGGCCCTGGTTTTGGGTGCATTTGTGCATTGACCAGTCGGGACAGACAGCGTCAACGTAGCATGGAGACTCTGGGAACATTTCATGATACAATCACATATCTAAGCGGCTCGATCGTGTAATCATGTATTGTCTTTCTGCTGTCTGGTTAGCACGCAACAAAAGCTTTTCCCTGTACCTCGGTACACGTGGCAATAAACTAAAACCGAACTGAACTAAGCTTACTCAGTGTGTGTAGGAACGAACTGCAGATGCTGGTTTAAATCGGAGGTAGACACAAAAAGCTGGAGTAACTCAGCAGGACAGGCAGCGTCTCTGGAGAGAAGGAATGGGTGGCGTTTCGGGCCGAGACCCTTCTTCGGACTTACTCAGCTTGCTCAGTACTCTCTCTGGCATTAGATTACAGTCAGTGAATACTTTATTCTCTCACATGTTACAAGTCACACTGAAAGTCTTTGCTTGCATATACCCAAGGTATGCAAAGAGTTGCCACATAAGGGGCACCTACTAACATACAAAGTACCCCCCCCCCCCCCGCGCCAGGTCCTTGTTCTTCCCCCCCCTCCTCCCCCTCCTCACGGCGATCACCCCACGCCAGGTCCTCCTTTCTTCCTTCCCTCGGCAGCGGCGTCTTCACTTCCACGTGGTCCACAGTCTAAGAATAAAGGGGAGGCCATTTTAATTCTCACTGAGGTGAGAAAAAACGTTTTCACCCGGAGAGTTGTGAATTTGTGGAATTCTCTGTCACAGAGGGCAGTGGAGGCCAATTCACTGGATGGATTAAAAAAGAGAGTTAGATAGAGCTCTAGGGGCTAGTGGAATCAAGGGATATGGGGGGAAGGCAGGCACGGGTTACTGATCGTGGACGATCAGCCATGATCGCAATGAATGGTGGTGCTGGCTCGAAGGGCCGAATGGCCACCTCCTGCACCTATTTTCTATGTTCCTATGTCCGTCCTCGTCCATCGGTCGACGCCATAGAAACATAGAGAATAGGTGCAGGAGTAGGCCATTCGGCCCTTCGGAGCCGGCACCGCCATTCAATATGATCATGGCTAATCATCCGGAATCAGTACCCTGTCCTGCTTTCTCCCCATATCCCACGATTCCAACTAACCCCTCTCTCTCCATTCCTTCCCCACCCTAGTCATCCTGCTAGTTTCACTGTTCGTATCTCTTCATTGTCACCTCCTCCACAGCCAACAATGGACCGTTGTGGGCTCTCCCACTAGTGGAAACAATAAACTAGGCTCAATCTGAAGAAGGGTCTCGACCCAAAACATCACCCAATCCTTCTCTCCAGAGATGCTGCTATTTGTGTCTATCTTTGGTTTAAACCAGCATCTGCAGTTCCTCCCTACAAGCACCATCCAACACAAGGCTGAGATATTATCTTCTGGGGTTATCTTCTGCTGAATAACCTCTGTGCCTGGAACACCATTGACAACTTGGCGAGGTCTTGACACCAACCAAGCCCTGTCATGTCAATAAGCCATCCATGCATAATTTAAATTATTTTAATTAAAGTGTTTAAATAATTAAATGCCATCGACAGTTCTTTCACTTTATGGGAACCAGTCATCGTTTCCTTTTAAGGAAAACAGGGATTTCCTTCTTTCTCAGTTAGAGCTGTGCCTCCAAATACTATTTCTAAAAGACTAATGTAAATGCTAAAACACCGGTCATTAATTTTTCATGAGAATATGTGGGTTTTCGAGCAGGGATCCTTCTACAGACATTGCAAGGAGTAAGCATTCTCTTTCGAAGACCAATTATTTTCCATTGTTTTGTCAATAGCATGGTCAAACGACATCTTTCTTTCACGAGCTGCACAGTCGTGCAACGGTAGAGTTGCTGCCTCACAGCGCCGGAGACCCGGGTTCGATCCCGACTACGGGTGCAGTCTGTACAGTGTTTGTGACCCGTGTGGGTTTTCTCCAGGAGCTCTGGTCTCCTCCCACACACCAAAGACGTGCAGGTTTGTAGGTAAAATTGGCTCGGTGTCATTGTAAATTGTCCCTAATGTGTGTAGGATAGTGTTAATGTGTGGGGATGGCTGGTCGGCGTGGACTCGGTGGGGCCGAAGGGCCTGTTTCCGTGCTGTATCTCTAAACTAATCTAAATCACACTGACAGCAGCTGAACTGATACAAAGGTAAACGCAGAGTTTTTAAACTCAGCGGGTCAGGCAGCATCCCTGGATGCAGAAACAAGGAACTGCAGTTGCTGGTTTATCAAGGAAAGGTACAAAGTGCTGGAGTAACAACGGTCTGAAGAAGTGTCCCGACGTGAAACGTCACCTATCCATGTTCCCCGGGGATGCTGCCTGACCCGCTGAGTTACTCCAGCACTCTGTGTCTTTCCTTGGTTAACCAATTGTGAATATGAAGATGAGGTAAAAGGGAATACAGGAGATATTGCAAAAGACTCTCGGAAGAATGGGAACAGAAGTTCTAGAGGGGAAAAGAAATTAAGGGCAGGGCCAATTGTGAACGATGTGAGAGGGGAGGTAAATACAGAAGTTAAAGTGTTGTACTTAAATGCGCGTAGTATAAAAAATAAAGTGGATGAGCTTGAGGCTCAGTTAGTCATGGGCAAGTATGATGTTGTAGGGATCACTGAGACATGGCTACAAGAGGACCAGGGCTGGGAACTGAATATTCAGGGGTACACAACGTATAGAAAAGACAGACAGGTGGGCAGAGGGGGTGGGGTTGCTCTGATGGTAAGGAATGATATTCATTCCCTTGCAAGGGGTGACATAGAATCAGGAGATGTTGAATCAGTATGGATAGAAATGAGAAATTGTAAGGGTAAAAAGACCCTAATGGGAGTTATCTATAGGCCCCCAAACAGTAGCCTCGACATAGGGTGCAAGTTGAATCAGGAGATAAAATTGGCGTGTCAAAAATGTAATGCTACGGTGGTTATGGGAGATTTCAACATGCAGGTAGACTGGGAAAATCAGGTTGGAAATGGACCCCAGGAAAGAGAGTTTGTAGAGTGCCTTCGAGATGGATTCTTAGAACAGCTTGTACTGGAGCCTACCAGGGAGAAGGCAATTCTGGATTTAGTGTTTTGTAATGATCCTGATCTGATAAGGGGACTAGAGGTAAAAGAGCCATTAGGAGGCAGTGATCACAACATGATAAGTTTTACTCTGCAAATGGAAAGGCAGAAGGGAAAATCGGAAGTGTCGGTATTACAGTATAGCAAAGGGGATTACAGAGGCATGAGGCAGGAGCTGGCCAAAATTGATTGGAAGGAGGCCCTAGCAGGGAAGACGGTAGAACAGCAATGGCAGGTATTCCTGGGAATAATGCAGAGGTTGCAGGATCAATTTATTCCAAAGAGGTGGAAAGACTCTAAGGGGAGTAAGAGACACCTGTGGCTGACGAGGGAAGTCAGGGACAGCATAAAAATTAAGGAGAGGAAGTATAACATAGCAAAGAAGAGTGGGAAGACAGAGGATTGGGACTCTTTTAAAGAGCAACAAAAGTTAACTAAAAAGGCAATACGGGGAGAAAAGATGAGGTACGAGGGTAAACTAGCCAATAATATAAAGGAGGATAGCAAAAGTTTTTTTAGGTACGTGAAGAGGAAAAAAATAGTCAAGGCAAATGTGGGTCCCTTGAAGACAGAAGCAGGGGAATTTATTATGGGGAACAAAGAAATGGCAGACGAGTTAAACCGTTACTTTGGATCTGTCTTCACTGAGGAAGATACACACAATCTCCCAAATGTTCTAGGGGCCGGAGAACCTAGGGTAATGGAGGAACTGAAGGAAATCCACATTAGGCAGGAAATGGTTTTGGGTAGACTGACGGGACTGAAGGCTGATAAATCCCCAGGGCCTGATGGTCTGCATCCCAGAGTACTTAAGGAGGTGGCTCTAGAAATAGTGGAAGCATTGGAGATCATTTTTCAATGTTCTATAGATTCAGGATCAGTTCCTGTGGATTGGAGGATAGCAAATGTTATCCCACTTTTTAAGAAAGGAGGGAGAGAGAAAACGGGTAATTATAGACCAGTTAGTCTGACATCAGTGGTGGGGAAGATGCTGGAGTCAATTATAAAAGACGAAATTGCTGAGCATTTGGATAGCAGTAACGGGATCATTCCGAGTCAGCATGGATTTACGAAGGGGAAATCATGCTTGACAAATCTACTGGAATTTTTTGAGGATGTAACTAGGAAAATTGACAAGGGAGAGTCAGTGGATGTGGTGTACCTCGACTTTCAGAAAGCCTTCGACAAGGTCCCACATAGGAGATTAGTGGGCAAAATTAGGGCACATGGTATTGGGGGTAGGGTACTGACATGGATAGAAAATTGGTTGACAGACAGAAAGCAAAGAGTGGGGATAAATGGGTCCCTTTCGGAATGGCAGGCAGTGACCAGTGGGGTACCGCAAGGTTCGGTGCTGGGACCCCAGCTATTTACGATATACATTAATGACTTAGACGAAGGGATTAAAAGTACCATTAGCAAATTTGCAGATGATACTAAGTTGGGGGGTAGTGTGAATTGTGAGGAAGATGCAATAAGGCTGCAGGGTGACTTGGACAGGTTGTATGAGTGGGCGGATACATGGCAGATGCAGTTTAATGTAGATAAGTGTGAGGTTATTCACTTTGGAAGCAAGAATAGAAAGGCAGATTATTATCTGAATGGTGTCAAGTTAGGAGGAGGGGGAGTTCAACGAGATCTGGGTGTCCTAGTGCATCAGTCAATGAAAGGAAGCATGCAGGTACAGCAGGCAGTGAAGAGAGCCAATGGAATGTTGGCCTTCGTAACAAGAGGAGTTGAGTATAGGAGCAAAGAGGTCCTTCTACAGTTGTACCGGGCCCTGGTGAGACCGCACCTGGAGTACTGTGTGCAGTTTTGGTCTCCAAATTTGAGGAAGGCTATTCTTGCTATGGAGGGCGTGCAGCGTAGGTTCACTAGGTTAATTCCCGGAATGGCGGGACTGTCGTATGTTGAAAGGCTGGAGCGATTGGGCTTGTATACACTGGAATTTAGAAGGATGAGGGGGGATCTTATTGAAACATATAAGATAATTAGGGGATTGGACACATTAGAGGCAGATAACATGTTCCCAATGTTGGGGGAGTCCAGAACAAGGGGCCACAGTTTAAGAATAAGGGGTAGGCCATTTAGAACGGAGATGAGGAAGAACTTTTTCAGTCAGAGGGTGGTGAAGGTGTGGAATTCTCTGCCTCAGAAGGCAGTGGAGGCCAGTTCGTTGGATGCTTTCAAGAGAGAGCTGGATAGAGCTCTTAAGGATAGCGGAGTTAGGGGGTATGGGGAGAAGGCAGGAACGGGGTACTGATTGAGAGTGATCAGCCATGATCGCATTGAATGGCGGTGCTGGCTCGAAGGGCTGAATGGCCTACTCCTGCACCTATTGTCTATTGTCTATTGTCTATATAAACTGGGCTAATTTCCTCGGGGAAAGTGCCAAGTGACCCTGTTGGGTGACTGCAGGAGGTCCCGGTTTGACCAGTGCACAAAATATGGTCTGGTGTCAGAATCGGGTAGCAGTGATCACAGAGCCACAGAGCCAAAGAGCATGGAAGCAGGTCCAACCTGCCCACACCGGCCAACATGCCCCATCCACACTAGTCCCACCTGCTTGCGTTAGGACCATATCCTTCCAAAACGTTCCTGTCCATGTACCTGCCCAAATGTTCCTTAAACATTGTGAAAGTCCCTGCCTACTTAGAAACCTAGAAACATAGGTGGAGTAGGCCATTCGGCCCCTCGAGCCCGCACTGCCACTCAATATGATCATGGCTGATCATCCAAAATCAGTACCCCGTTCCTGCCTTTTCCCCATATCCCTTGATTCCTTAACCCTATGAGCTGGTAGCTCATTACATACACCTACAACCCTTTGTGTAAAAAAGTTGCCCATCTGGTTTCTATTCACCCCCAACCCCCCTCACCTTAAACCTTAATGGTTCTTGATTTCCCCACTCTGGATAAAAGACACTGTGCATTTACCCTACCTGTTTCCCTCATGATCATATACACCTGTATAAGATCCCCCTCATCCTCCTGCGCTCCAAGGAATAAAGTCCTAGCCTGCCCAACCTCTCCCTGTAGCTCAGGCCCTGGAGCCTTGGCAACATCCTTGCAAATCTTCTCTGCACCCTTTCGAATAGTGAGCGGCCTGGATAGAGTGGATGTGGAGAGGATGTTTCCACTAGTGGGAGAGTCTAGGACCAGAGGGCACAGCCTTAGAATCAAAGGACGTTCCTTTAGGAAAGAGATGTGGAGGAATTTCTTTAGTCAGTGGGTGGTGAATCTGTGGAATTCTTTGCCACAGAAGGCTGTGGAGGCCAAGTCAGTGGATAGTTTTAAAGCAGAAATAGATAGATTCTTGATTAGTACAGGTGTCAGGGGGTCAAGGGGAGAAGGCAGGAGAATGTGGTTAGGAGGGAGAGATAGATCAGCCATGATTGATTGGCATAGACTTGATGGGCCGAATGGCCTAATTCTACTCCTATCCCTTACGACATATGATCTTAAATGCTGAGTTTCCTTGCAGAAATGCCAATGCTGGCTCAAAGGGCCGAATGGCCTACACCTGCACCCATTTTCTATGTTTCTATGTTTCTATGTTTCTATGCCAAGAGAGACAGATGGAATTTACCAGCAGTCAGCGACGGTCAGTGGTGGAATTTAATAAAGAATCAGCATTAATTGCACACAAAATGCTGGAGTAACTCAGCGGGACAGGCAGCATCTCTGGAGAGAAGGGTTGGATGATGTTTCAGGTCGAGACCCTTGTTCAGTCTGAAGAAGTGTCTCGACCCGAAACGTCACCCATTCCTTCTCTCCAGAGATGCTGCCTGTCCTGCTGAGTTACTCCAGCATTTTGTGTTTATCCTCGATTTAAACCAGCATCTGCAGTTCTTTCTCCCTACATTAATTGCACTCAGGATGGGAATAAATTCGATTGGAACGCGAGAGGGATTTGCAGGTAACATTTTCACAGCACTTTATAGACAGCTTTGCATTGTGATAATGTCATGAATGGAACAGCTAATTAAACCCTCGGTTTTATTATGAGCGGAATTAAATATAAAATCCAAGAGGTAATTAATTGGGCTAGATGCAACTTTAATGGTGCTCCCATTAAAGTGGAGTGCGTAATCTTGGGCTCCACATTATGCAGAAGATTGAGGCTTTCACAAAGGCCCGTCACAAATTCGCTTGGATGCTGGGTACACTCATTTCATGGGAGAATTCAATTAAATTTATGCGTTCTCCTTTTATTTCGTCTGTAAACACACACTCGCTCTGAGCGCAGTGAGACCACATTATCCCAAATGTCAACTGGAGGATTTTTTTTTTCTCTCTGTGAGATTAACTAATGTAAAGCTCCTCAGACCCAACTGAGAGCTGACCTTTCCCGTTACTTTCCATCTGAAGAAGGGTCCCGACCCAAAACCTCGCCCACTCCTTCTCTCCAGAGATGCTGCCTGTCCCGCTGAGTTACTCCAGCACCTTGTGTCTCTCTAAGAGCATTACGTTTCTCCATTCGCCTGGTACAATATCTTTATCTAAACAATTGCCAAATACTCGTTTCAGCAGCTGTGAGAAGGTCATTGATTTCCTTCAGACCCTCCCACCCTTGGTCAACTGTCTTTGCCACTCAGATCCTATATAAATATCAAACACTGCAGGAAGGAACTGCAGATGCTGGTTTACACCGAAGAAAGACACAAAATGCTGGAGTAACTCAGCGGGACAGGCAGCGTCTCTGGAGAGAATGAATGGGTGACATCTCAGGTCGAGACCCGACTGTCTATCTACCGCTGATTCTATACACGTGCACTGTATCTGAGACGCTTATCTAAGTGAATTTCTCTGTACCTGTGGCAGTAAAGCAGCGTTGTCTATGAGGAACGAGCTGCCAGAGGAGGTAGTTGAGGCAGGGACAATAACAACATTTAAAAGACACTTCTGTAGGAAGGAATTGCAGATGCTGGTTTACACCGAAGGTAGACTCAAAATGCTGGAGTAACTCAGCGGGACAGGCAGCGTCTCTGGGGAGAAGGAACGGGTGGCGTTTCGGCTTGAGGCCCTTCTGCAGCCTGTCAATATCTAATATCAAACATCAAATAACCTGTGCTGCAGTGTGCAAAGGCTTGTGGCTCAGCTCCACAGAGCTGGAGTTAGTTTGGTTTAATTTGGTTTACAGTCACACGTCTGAGGAAGGGTCTCGATCCGAAACGTTACCCATTCCTTCTCTCCAGAGATGCTGCCTGTCCCGCTGAGTTACTCCAGCATTTTGTGGCTATCTTCGGTGGCAAGCTGTCTGTTGCGTGCTAACCAGTCTGCAGAAAGACTGTACATGGTTACAAACGAGCCGTCCACAGTGTACGGATACAGAATAAAGGGAATAAAGTACAATAAAGTCCGATTTAAGATAGTCCAATGGTCTAATGAGACACATAGTAGCTCAGGGCCACTGTCTAGCTGGTGAGAGGATGGTTACCAAGGATATCCCTGGCATATTCTGCACCCTTTGATATTTTCAATGCTTCTTCCAACATATTTATCTGCTGAAGGAAGATGCTAGGTTCATAAGTTCATTAGTGATAGGAGCAGAATTAGGCCATTCGGCCCATCAAGTCTACTCCGCCATTCAATCATGGCTGATCTATCTCTCCCTCCTAACCCCATTCTCCTGCCTTCTCCCCATAACCCCTGACAACCGTACTAATCAAGAATCAATCTATCTCTGCCTTAGAAATATCAAAAACATATCCAAATATAAAAGTTACTCCAGCACTTTGTGTCTTTTTTTTCTCAATTTGACTCCTCTTGGGTTGTCATGGTGTTGAATGGCAGGGAGGGTGGGTGACCTAGGCAATTGCAGTTGTGTTTATGTGGAAGAAAATTTGATCTGACTCTGAATTATAAACCATAAACCAGGTCCAATCAAACACAACCCCCCCCCCCCTTCTTCAGAAGGGTCTGAAGAAGGGTCTCGACCCAAAACGTCACCCATTCCTTCTCTCCTGAGATGCTGCCTGACCTGCTGAGTTACTCCAACATTTTGTGAATAAATACCTTCGATTTGTACCAGCATCTGCAGTTATTTTCTTACAAGTTCTTGAGAGGAACCTATTATGTAGGCTTGGAGCTTCAAACCCGCTTTTAGGTTAGTTTAGAGATACAGCACGGAAACAGGCCCTTCGGCCCACTGAGTCCGCGCCGCCCAGCGATCACCTGGCACTAACTTCCAACCTCCAACCTCATCTAGTTCACCTGCACCTCCTCCAACCTCATCTAAAACAAGGACCCAAACAGTCTTTCCAGGTGAGACAGAGGTTCACCTGCACCTCCTCCAACCTCATCTAAAACAAGGACCCAAACAGTCTTTCCAGGTGAGACAGAGGTTCACCTGCACCTCCTCCAACCTCATCTAAAATCCTGCCCACCTGGCACTACCCTGCGCACTTGGGACCATTTTCACCAGAGCCAATTGACCTACACGTCTTTGGAGTGTGGGAGGAAACCGGAGCGCCCGGGGGGGAAAACCCACGCAGGTCACGGGGAGAACGTGCAAACTCCATGCAGACAGCGCCCGTGGTCAGGATCGAACCTGTGGTCTCAGAGAGCCGTAAGGCAGCAACAACTCTACTGCTGCGCCACCATGCCGCCCTAGAAAGCCAGTCAAACTAGCAGCTTTGTCGAGGCCACTGATCTGTAGAAAAACCACGAGCACGTCCCTGGGGAGACCATTTCATGGGAACAGGGAATCTCTTACATGGAGATAAAGCGAAGCTTCTTTGGAGGAATTCTACAGTGCAAAACCTATTGAAATATTTATATCGCATGAAGTTATTTTGGGAAATCTGTGTACTACATTGTGCTTGCAAAAGATATGCATCAGCATCAAAAATGTATTCCACGGCTTTCATATTTAAATATAAGTTAATAGTCTTCCTATTTGATACTTACAAGCAAATAAAGTGCTGAACAGTTGCTAGGTTACCGACTTTGAACATGGCACTGTAAAATTACCGAGTATAGATTAAATTCCTGCCAATTTGTGAGCAGCAAAGGTTTGTCAAGGGAATACTGATGCATCAGTTTTTAGCTGGGAATATATCTGTAGTCACAATATTCATGAAATAACACCTTTCAATAATTGACACGAAAATAAGCACTGCTCTCGAGGGGTTGTGTCTGTTCATAACTGAATATTACCTTCCATCCAAATAATGTTATAAGATAATTATTATATTGCCACTGAAGCTGAGAACAGAATGTAAACTTCTGGAGTCGTGGAGTGAGGCAGCGTGGAAACAGGCCCTTCGGTCCAACTTGCCCACACCGACCAGCATTTGGTCCGTATTCCCTCCAAACCCGTCCTATCCATGTACCTGTCTCACTGTTTGTTCAATATTGCGATAATCCCTGCCTCAACGACCTCCTCTGGAAACTCATTCCATACACCCACCACCCTTCGTGTGGAAAAGGTTACCCCTAACCTAACCCTAAAGAGTCTCGACAGAAACGCCACCCATTCCTTCTCTCCAGAGATGCTGCCTGTCCCGCTGAGTTACTCCAGCATTTTGTGTCTGGCTTCGGTTTAAACTAGCACCTGCAAGTCTTTCCTACACATCTTTTTTTTTTATGCAGCCCCCGATTACGTACAAAGAAACAATCCATTCTTTTTGTTCCCTACGTGCTAAACAATTGATATAAGATTGAATGCACATTGAACCTAGCTTTTGAAATTCAGTGCCATTGTCTTCAAAGCAGCCGACTTTCAGAAGCCAAATTTCAACACGTCAACTTAAATAAAAGACACGTTTTAAAGAGGATTTCTACCCAAATAGTTTTTTATTTGTTCTTGCTCAATAGTTTATGCATTTGCCCTGAGTTTCACTTGAGCTACAATTAAACGAAATTGTTTAAAAATAAAATTGGAGGTGCCATGTGTTTAAAATGCCAGGAACTGGGAATGGATGGGGAAAAAAAAGACACAGGATTCTGGAGTAAATCAGCAAATCAGGCAGCATCAAAGATACTAGTGGAGCAAGATGAACCACTCCGTAGATATCGCCTATACTGATATAGTACGCAAAGGGGTGTAACGGCTGCCATTTTAGTAAGCAAAACCTGCCGTTCGCTATGCCTCCCACAGTGCAATCAATGCTTTGGGGGAACAGTATGTGTGATGATACCATAAAAATGCAGAATATATCTCATCTACCAACTCACAGATTTTTGTTATTTTTCTTTTTAAATGTTTCTGCAAGTTTCTGCCTACTAAAATGTCGCCATGACATACTACGGTTTTTAGAGTCGAGTGGTCTATCTTGCTCCTCTAGTACCTTTGGGCAGCATCTGTGGGGAGCATGGACAGGTGACGTTTCACAGAGTGCTGGAGTAACTCAGCGGGTCAGGGAGCATCTCTGGAAAACATTTATCAGGTGACGTTTCACAGAGTGCTGGAGCAACTCAGCGGGTCAGGCAGCATCTCAGGAGAACATGGATAGGTGACAATTGACAAGGGAGAGTCAGTGGATGTGGTGTACCTCGACTTTCAGAAAGCCTTCGACAAGGTCCCACATAGGAGATTAGTGGGCAAAATTAGGGCACATGGTATTGGGGGTAGGGTACTGACATGGATAGAAAATTGGTTGACAGACAGAAAGCAAAGAGTGGGGATAAATGGGTCCCTTTCGGAATGGCAGGCAGTGACCAGTGGGGTACCGCAAGGTTTGGTGCTGGGACCCCAGCTATTTACGATATACATTAATGACTTAGACGAAGGGATTAAAAGTACCATTAGCAAATTTGCAGATGATACTAAGTTGGGGGGTAGTGTGAATTGTGAGGAAGATGCAATAAGGCTGCAGGATGACTTGGACAGGTTGTGTGAGTGGGCGGATACATGGCAGATGCAGTTTAATGTAGATAAGTGTGAGGTTATTCACTTTGGAAGTAAGAATAGAAAGGCAGATTATTATCTGAATGGTGTCAAGTTAGGAGGAGGGGGAGTTCAACGAGATCTGGGTGTCCTAGTGCATCAGTCAATGAAAGGAAGCATGCAGGTACAGCAGGCAGTGAAGAAAGCCAATGGAATGTTGGCCTTCGTAACAAGAGGAGTTGAGTATAGGAGCAAAGAGGTCCTTCTACAGTTGTACCGGGCCCTGGTGAGACCGCACCTGGAGTACTGTGTGCAGTTTTGGTCTCCAAATTTGAGGAAGGATATTCTTGCTATGGAGGGCGTGCAGCGTAGGTTCACTAGGTTAATTCCCGGAATGGCGGGACTGTCGTGTGTTGAAAGGCTGGAGCGATTGGGCTTGTATACACTGGAATTTAGAAGGATGAGGGGGGATCTTATTGAAACATATAAGATAATTAGGGGATTGGACACATTAGAGGCAGATAACATGTTCCCAATGTTGGGGGAGTCCAGAACAAGGGGCCACAGTTTAAGAATAAGGGGTAGGCCATTTAGAACGGAGATGAGGAAGAACTTTTTCAGTCAGAGGGTGGTGAAGGTGTGGAATTCTCTGCCTCAGAAGGCAGTGGAGGCCAGTTCGTTGGATGCTTTCAAGAGAGAGCTGGATAGAGCTCTTAAGGATAGCGGAGTGAGGGGGTATGGGGGGAAGGCAGGAACGGGGTACTGATTGAGAGTGATCAGCCATGATCGCATTGAATGGCGGTGCTGGCTCGAAGGGCTGAATGGCCTACTCCTGCACCTATTGTCTATTGTCTATTGTTTCAAGATGTACAGCTCCTTCCTACACTAGTGTAGATGGGTCGTGTTGGCCGGTGTGGGCAGGTTGGGCTCAAGAGCGTGTTTCCAGGCTGTATCCCTCTCTGACTCTAGCAGGATCGTGGAATGGCTTTAGGGGACCGGGACTAAGCGGCAAGCGGTTCCCATTTTCCACGCTGTTTAAGAGGATATCCGGCTGGCAGAGGCAGCAGGCTGCTCGAACGTCATCCAAAGTTCAGCGAGGGTGCTACAACTGGTTGGGTACTTCCTCCAGTGCTCAGCTGCTGGCAGACCCGGACAACGGGCGTCTCAGTAACAACGCAACTGGCAGGACATTGTTGCAGCAAATGTTCATATGGCCATGGAAACAGGAAGCGAAGACAAGCCCATCAGTGCCAACAAGTCCCACCCAAGACAGACACAACATGCTGCAGTAACCCACAGCGACAGGCAGCATCACTGGAGAAAATCAGCCCTAAAGAGCTTCTACAGCACTAACTACAATCACACCCTCAGCCTGAAGAAGGGCCCTGACCTCAAACATTGTCTGCCCATTTCCCTCCATATATTTGTGTAGGAAGGAACTGCCAGAAGCTGGTTTACTCTGAAGATGGCGCGGTGGAGCAGCGGTAGAGTCGCTGCCTTACAGCGCTTGCAGCGCCAGAGACCCAGGTTCGATCCCGACCACGGGTGCTGTCTGTACGGAGTTTGCACGTTCTCCCCGTGACCTGAGTGGGTTTTCCCCGAGATCTTCGGTTCCCTCCCACGGTTTGCAGGTTAATTGGCTTGGTGCATGTGTAAAATTGTCCCTCGTGTGCGTAGGATAGTGACAGTGTCCGGGGATCGCCGGTCGGTGCGGACTCAGTGGGCCGAAGGGCCTGTTTCCGCGCTGTATCTCTAAATTAAACAAAAATAAAACTAAACCTAAACAATGTTGGCTGAGTGACTCTAAAGATCAGTAGGAAAGGTTTCAGACTTTCCAATCTTTCTCCTCATTCTTGCATGAAAACAACATTTGATTAATTGTGTCAGTGTTACCTCATTCATGTCTAAAAATGTGAGAGCAAGTTTGCTCCCTTGCTGTTAGAGTAGATTTAATGAATGAAATATTTCTGGCTTGGATTTATTTAGTGGTAATGGCTTCACTCTGATTGCCTGCACTGCACTGCCATCTGGTGGCCATTATGTTCCCCAGCAACTAGAATGGAAATCCTATTTGCGTTCATCAGTTCATGAGTGATAGGGGAAAAACTAGGCCATTCAGCCCATTCAATCATGGCTGATCTATCTTTCCCTCCTCACCCCATCTTCCCAAAAGGCAGGAGAATGGGGTTAGGAATGATTGAATGGCATAGACTTGATGGGCCGAATGGCCTAATTCTACTCCTAGCACTAATCAAGAATATGTCTATCTATGCCTTAAACATATCCACTGACGGCCTCCACAGCCTTTTGTGGCAATGAATTTCACAGATTCACCAACTTCTGACAAAACAGCGTAGGTTTACTAGGTTAATTCCCGGAATGGCGGGACTGTCATATGTTGAAAGACTGGAGTTACTAGGCTTGTATACACTGGAATTTAGAAGGATGAGAGGGGATCTTATCGAAACGTATAAGATTATTAAGGGGTTGGACACATTAGAGGCAGGAAACATGTTCCCAATGTTGGGGGAGTCCAGAACCAGGGGCCACAGTTTAAGAATAAGGGGTAGGCCATTTAGAACAGAGATGAGAAAAAACTTTTTCAGTCAGAGAGTTGTGAATCTGTGGAATTCTCTGCCTCGGAGGGCAGTGGAGGCCAATTCTCTGAATACATTCAAGAGAGAGCTAGATAGAGCTCTTAAGGATAGCGGAGTCAGGGGGTATGGGGAGAAAGCAGGAACAGGGTACTGATTGAGAATGATCAGCCATAATCACATTGAATGGCGGTGCTGGCTCGAAGGGCCAAATGGCCTCCTCCTGCACCTGTTGTCTATTGTCTATTGTCTATAATAAATTCCTCTTCATCTCTTTCCTAAAGAAATGCCCTTTAATTCTGAGGCTATGATCTCAGGTGTGTGGCTGTTCTTACAAAATACTATTCTTGGGAATTTGATGGTGAAGTAGAAATTTCACTTCTAGCACTAAAGCCCAAAATTAGTGTGCAGCAATCTTTAATCAGACTTGACTGGGCTTTCTCTTGCACTTAATTTTTGTTTTAGAGATACAGCGCGGAAACAGGCCCTTAGGTCCACTGAGCCCACACCGACCAGTGGTCCCCGCACATTAACACTATCCTACACCCACTTGGGACAATTTACAATTACACCGAGCCAATTAACCTACAAACCTGTACGTCTTTAGAGTGTGGGAGGAAACCGAAGATCTTGGAGAAAACCCACGCAGGTCACGGGGAGAACGTACAAACTCCGTACAGACGGCGCCCGTAGTCAGGATCGAACCTGAGTCTCCGGCGCTGCATTCGCTGTAAAGCAGCAACTCTACCGCTGCTCTACCGATACCCGACAATAATAAAATTAAACTAAACTAGACTGAACTGATTAGGTATGTGTATGTTTAATAAGCTGGTTTTAAGGTGCATGATACAGAAATATAGAAATATCGACACATATAAAAATAGGTGCAGGCGTGGGCCATTCGGCCCTTCGAGCTAGCACCGCCATTCAACATGATCATGGCTGATCATCTAAAATCAGTACCCCGTTCCTGCTTTTTCCCCATATCCCTTGATTCCTTTAGCCCGAAGAGCTCAATCTAACTCTCTCTTGAAAACATTGAGTGAATCGGCCTCCACTGCCTTCTGTGGCAGAGAATTCCACAGGTTTACAACTCTCTGGGTGAAAAGGGTTTTTCCTCATCTCAGTCCTAAATGTCCTACCCCTTATTCTAAAACTGTGACCCCTGGTTCTGGACTTCCCCAACATCGGGAACATTTTTCTTGCATCTAGCCTGTCCAATCCCTTAAGAATTTGATATGTTTCTATAAGATCCCCTCTCATCCTTCTAAATTCCAGTGAATACAAGCCCAGTCGACAAATTATTTCATCATACGTCAGTCCCGCCATCCCGGGAATTAGCTGGATAATATATATATATGTAATATATAATATATATACATAATATATATTTGTAGAGAGTTTCTGTCGGTCCATGAGTAAACTCCGTCACTCTGAGAGATCGCAAAACGAGTGACAAAGTCAGATGAATTGGGCTTTGTCTTTGCCTTTCATTCCTCCTTCTCCCCCATCTGGCAGAAGGTTGTAGTGCAGGCAATCAGAGTCAAATCAGCTACCTCACAACTGAACAAGACCAAGTCAGAAAATATACCATTCCACATCCAACAGACAACATCCATCCCTCCCTCCCAATGTTGGGGGAGTCCAGAACCCGGGGCCTCAGTTTAAGAATAAGGGGTAGGCAATTTAGGACTGAGATGAGGAAACACTTTTTCACCCAGAGGGTTGTGAATCTGTGGAATTCTCTGCCACAGAAGGCAGTGGAGGCCAGTTCACTGGATGTTTTCAAGAGAGAGTTGGATTTAGCTCTTCGGGCTAAAGCAATCAAGGGATATGGGGAGAAAGCAGGAACGGGGTAGTGTTTAGATGATCAGCCATGATCATACTGAATGGTGGTGCTGGCTCGAAGGGCCGAATGACCTACTCCCACACCTATTTTCTATTGTTTATTGATCATACTGAATGGTGGTGCTGGCTCGAAGGGCCGAATGGTCTACTCCTGCACCTATTGTCTATTGTCTATTGTCTATTGATCATACTGAATGGTGGTGCTGGCTCGAAGGGCCGAATGGCCTACTCCTGCACCTATTGTCTATTGTCTATTGTCTATTGATCATACTGAATGGTGGTGCTGGCTCGAAGGGCCGAATGGCCTACTCCTGCACCTATTGTCTATTGTCTATTGTCTATTGATCATACTGAATGGAGGTGCTGGCTCGAAGGGCCGAATGACCTACTCCCACACCTATTTTCTATGCTTCTATGTTTCATTGCCTCTTCTGTTATCAGTAAAGCTTAGTTTTAAGAAATCATACGTCAGAACGAGAGTCAGGGTTTTTTAAAAACTTTTTAATAAAGTGCAGAATGTCAAAAGGCAGATTAAAATCCTTATTTTAATTTAAAGGCAAGGCATTGAGTTCTTATTTTGTAGATGAGATGAATCATGCTAAACAATTCGGTATAAGATCATTATGCTGAATATTTGACATTACCTTCAGGAAACAGCAAAGACAGGTTGTAATGAAAGGCATTGGGTCAATTTTTTAATGCTAAAGTTTAATTTAGTTTAGAGATCCAGCGTGTGAACAGGCCCTTCGGCCCGCTGATTCCATGCCAACTAGCGATCCCCACACACTAACACTATCCTACACACCAGTGACAATTTACAATTTTTATCGCAGCCAATTAACCTACAAGCCCATACGTCTTTGGGGTGTGGGAGGAAACCAGAGCACCCGAAGAAAACCCATGTATAACAGTATAACAGAGCTTTATTTGTCGTTCGGCACCGAAGTACCGAACGAAACTACATAGCAGTCATAGAAAAAAAGAACACAAGACACATAGCCCCAACACAAACGTCCATCACAGTGACTCCAAACACCCCCTCACTGTGATGGAGGCAACAAAACTTCCACTCTCTTCCCCACGCCCACGGACAGACAGCTCGTCCCCGACCGACCCGCACAGTCCCCGCACCGGGCGCTGAAACGTCCCGCGGCCGAACCGGGCGATGAAAGGCCCGCGACCAAGCCTTGCGCAGCTAAGTCCAGTGGCCGAGCCGCACCGGGCGATGTAAAGTCCCATGGTCGAGCTGCCCCAGCGATGTCAAGTCCCGCGGCCGAGCCGCACCGGGCGATGTTAAGTCCCGTGGTCGAGCCGCACCGGGCGATGTCAAGTCCCGCAGTCGAGCCGCACCAGCGATGCAAAGACCCGCAGCCGAGCTGCACCGGGCGACGTTAAGTCCCGCAGTCGAGCCGCACCAGCGATGCAAAGTCCCGCGGCCGAGCCGCACCGGGCACTGTTAAGTCCAGCGGCCAAGCCACACCGGGCGATGTAAAGTCCAGCGGCCAAGCCGCACCGGGCGATGTTAGGCCCCGCAGCCGAGCCGCACCCCGCGCCGTGAGGAAGAGAAAAGTCCCCCCCCCCCCCCACACCACCACCCCCTCCCACACATACACAACCAAAAAAATATATAAAAACCATCCCAACACCGACACACAACAAAAAAAAAAGGAAAAAAGACGAACAGACTGCTAGTGAGCCGCTGCCGTTAGGCGCCGCCACTTCCGGTAGGTCACAGGGAGAACGTACAAACTCCATACGGACAGCACCCTTAGTCAGGATCGAACCCGGGTCTCCGGCGCTGTGAGGCATCAACTCTGCCGTTGTGTCCAATATGAGATTGTATTTATGTATGGCAATAACTTTACTGAATTTGGGAACAGCTCCATCCAAGACAGTAAGAAGTTGCAGAGAATTGTGGACGTGGCCCAGACCATCGCGCGAACCAAACTCCCTTCCATTGACTCCATCTACACCTCGCGCTGCCTCGGCAAGGCCAGCAGCATAATCAAGGACCAGTCCCACCCTAGCCACTCCCGCTTCTCCCCTCCAAAGACGTGCAGGTTTGTAGGTTAATTGGCTTGGTGTAACAGTAGATTGTCCCTCGTGTGTGTGGGGCAGTGTTAGTGTGCGGGGATCGCTGGTCGGTCCGGTCTCGGTAGGCCGAAGGGCATGTTTTCACTCTGTAACTCTAAACAAAACTAAACTAAACTAAACTAAAACTAATGAAATGTTAATTTTATTTCTTTCTCCATTGGGCATTCAGATATCTATTGTTCTGCCAAGTTGTCCTTTCCATTCCAGCTTGCAAATAGCTGCATCATTTGGCTTTTATAAATAAATTATTTACTAGTGCCTGGAACAGATAAGTTGTAGATAACATGTGCAGTTCACAGATCATTCATGAATATTTCAACATCCATTTTCTCCATTTGTATTCAGAGATGGTTCTGCTTTGAGTGTGTGGGTATTAATTCCTCCCCCTTAGGTTCAGTAAAGCTAAATCAGACTTATTTACATAGATCCATGGGATCACCTATGGAACAAATCCTTGGGGCAGGTTTATCTGACAACCCAGCTTTCATCCAAGATATTCTAGCACACATGGCAAAAGATGCAAAGTGCTGGAGTAACTCAGCGGGTCAGGCAGCATCTCTGGAGAACACGGATAGGTGACGTTTCACAGAGTGCTGGAGTAACTCAGCGGGTCAGGCTGCATCTCTGGAGAACATGGATAGAAGACGTTTCAGAGTGCTGGAGTAATTCAACAAGTCAGGCACCATCTCTAGAGAACACAGATAGGTGAAGTTTCAGCTCGAAACCCTTCAGACACTGCATGGATGTCAGCAAGGCTTTTGGCAAGATTCCACATGGTTCACTGGTCAAGAAGGTTAAAATTAAGGAGATCCCAGGTGAAGAATCTCTGAAGAAAGTTCCCAATCCTAAACATCACCCATCCTTATTCTCCGAAGATGCTGACTGACCCGCTGAGTTACTCCAGCACTCTGCGAAACGTCATCTATCCATGTTCTGTAGAGATGCTGCCTGACCCGCTGAGTTACAATAGACAATAGGTGCAGGAGGAGGCCATTCGGCCCTTCGAGCCAGCACCACCATTCAATGTGATCATGGCTGATCATTCTCAATCAGTACCCCGTTCCTGCCTTCTCCCCATACCCCCTGACTCTGCTATAAGAGCTCTACCTAGCTCTCTCTTGAATGCATTCAGAGAATTGGCCTCCACTGCCTTCTGAGGCAGAGAATTCCACAGATTCACAACTCTCTGACTGAAAAGGTTTTTCCTCATCTCAGTTCTAAATGGCCTACCCCTTATTCTTAAACTGTGGCCCCTGGTTCTGGACTCCCCCAACATTGGAAACATGTTTCCTGCCTCTAACGTGCCCAACCCCTTAATAATCTTACACGTTTCGATAAGATCCCCTCTCATCCTTCTAAATTCCAGTGTATACAAGCCAAGTCGCTCAAGTCTTTCAACATATGACAGTCCCGCCATTCCGGGAATTAACCTAGTTACTCCAGCACTCTGTGTTTATCTTTGGTGTAAACCAGCGTCTGTTGGTCTTTTGCTTCTACAAATCTGGCTTGTTAGCTGGAGGCAGAGGATGGTAGCGGAGGTGGTTATTGTTCAAAGTACTGACCTGTAACCAATGGTGTGCCACAAAGATCGGGCAGAGTCCTTTATTGTTCATCTTGCAGGGACATGCTGGGCCGAAGGGCCTGTTCCTGGGCTGCATTCCATCCTACATTCTATGTTCTATATTCTGTGTGCTGGAAACCTTAACAAATCAGGCAACTTCTGAAGAAAGGGGAAGAAAATGTCAGGGCCAAACCCTTTTAAAGCCTTCTGATTTAAGGTTTCCAAAATCAAATGTTAATTCCTCTTCTCCCCAATGATGCCGCCTGACCAGGTGAATATTTCCAATTTTAACCGGTTTCAGGTGCAGGAAGGAACTGCAGGTGCTGTTTTGCATCGAAGATAGACGCAAAATGCTGGAGTAACTCAGCGGGTCAGGCAGCATCTCTGGAGAGAAGGAATGGGTGGCGTTTCGGGTCAAGACCCTTCTTCAGGCTGAGAGTCAGGGGAGAGGTAAACTAGAGGTATGAAAAGGTACAGAAGCCCGATGACCCAAGAGCCCACAATGGTCCGTTGTTGGCTGTGGAGGAGGTGACAATGAAGAGTGAAACTAGCAGGATAACTAGGGTGGGGAAGGAACGGAGAGAGAGGGGGGATGCAAGGGTTCCTTGTAATTAGACAAATCAATATTCATATCGCTGGGTTGTACACTTTCATTTTATCATATATTTTAATTGCACTCAATCCCAAAAGTGCTAATCAAGTAAAGAATCCTAAGCAAGGCATTCATTGTTTCTCAGAGACTTGCATTGTTCCGTTTCAGGACATAGGACAATAAATTACCCTTGACTAACTCAGCCAGACAGGCAGCATCTCCAGAGAGAAGCAATGGATGACGTTTCGGGTCGACACCCTTCCTCAGACCCTTCAGAACGTCTTCAGTCTGAAGAAGGTTCTCGACCCGAAACGTCACCCATTCCTTCTCTCCAGAGATGCTGCCTGTCCCGCTGAGTTACTCCAGCATTTTGTGCCTGGCTTTGGTGTAAACCTGCACCTGCAGTTCCTTCCTACACAAATACTCTTGAGAGTCCATGCCAATCGCATGTACTTGTGTTACTAATCGATTTTGCATTTGCTTCCTGATTATAGTTTGTTTTTGGAGAGGAGATCTTGAAATTACGTACATCAGTGTGTCCTCCTGCCTGACCTTAGATCAAGTTGTTGGATAAATATTATACATTCATCAGAGCATTAGCTTGGGAGAACATGGTTCCACTAAATACACAATTGCTTCTCTGACCCTGCTAAAGTAATTCATTTCTCTATCCAATTTAATTAACAGCAAATTATACTTTCTTCAGCCAACTCACACTTAAGTTGCCCGGCCTCCTCTTGTATAACAAGAAATGCATCTGAATAACATTTCCAAAGATAGACACAAAGTGCTGGAG
Source organism: Rhinoraja longicauda (assembly GCF_053455715.1). Taxonomy (NCBI): domain Eukaryota; kingdom Metazoa; phylum Chordata; class Chondrichthyes; order Rajiformes; family Arhynchobatidae; genus Rhinoraja; species Rhinoraja longicauda. The sequence continues at coordinate 33,616,855 of NC_135970.1, forward strand.
TAACTCAAGGGGTCAGGCAGCATCTCTGGGAAGAAGGAATGGGTGACGTTTACAGATCGAGACCCTCCTTCAGACTGAGAGTCAGGGGAGAGGGAGACACGGAGATATGGATGGATAAGGTGTGAAAAGGAGAGATCAAAGGGGATGGGGCTCAAGGAAAATGGAGAAATGTTCGCTAGGGGAAGGTGGCAACGAGGCAAACATTATCGGTGAGAGAGGGTGTAGCAGAACCCTCGTCAAAGAGAGGAGGTCAATAGTTAATAGTCGTTTATTTGTCACATACACATAAATGTGTAGTGAAATGAAACATTACCCGCAGTTGAAACACTAAGACCAATAAGAATAATCAATAAAAATGCAATAACACATACAATCATACACTAACACCAAACAAAAAGAAACATCCATCACAGTGAGTCTCCTCCAGTCCCTTCTCACTGTGATGGAAGGCCAGAATGTCTTTTCTCTTCCCTGCCGTCTTGTCCCGCGGTCAGGCTGTTGAACTTGCCACGTCGGGGCGGTCGGGGCTCCCGACATTGGAGCGCCGCGCCGGACGGTGAAAGGTCCACGGCCTATTCCAGGCCGCGCCGGACGGAGAAAGGTCCGCGGCGGGCCGACCCAAGCCCCGCGATTCGGGGCAGGCGAACACGTTGCCTCTGCCGCTGCCGGTGCTCCCGATGTCGGCCCCCACCCAGGGGCCTGCGGGCTTCCGACGTCCAGGCGGCCCGCGCCGGAGCCTCAGGAGACGAGTCGCAGCCGCTCCCGCAGCATCCGCAGGCAGCCAGCGCCGCAGGTGGTGAGTCCGGGCCACGGGCTCTGCGAACCAGAGCCCCAGGTGGTCCCAGGTGCATGGCCGGTGGTAGGCCGCAACGGGAACGGAGACACGACACAGAAACAAAGGTCGTGTCTCCGTTCGGGAGAGAGAATTTTTTACAGTTCGTGTTCCCTCCCACCCCCTCCCCCCCCACATAACATACAAACACTACACCATATTAAAACTACAATTCATACAAAAACAACAAAAAACACAAAAGACAGACGGACTGCAGGCAAGCCGCAGCTGCGACGGCAGCGCTGACTCGTGAACTTCTTCAAAGTGGGAGATAGACACAAAATGCTGGAATAACTCAGCACATCTCTGGATAGAAGTAATGGGTGACATTTCGGGTCGAGGCCCTTCTTCAGACCATGGATACAAGCCTGAAGAAGAGTCCCGACCTGAAATGTCACCTATCCATGCTCTCCAGAGATGCTGCCTGGACTATTGATTTCTCTAACTTCATGGTAACCCTTGCGTTCCCTCTCTCATTCATTGTTCTATATCTCTCTGCATCATCGTCTATATCTCTCGTTTCCCCTTTCCCCTGACTCTGGTCTGAAGAAGGGTCTCGACCCGATACGTCACCCATTCCTTCTCTCCCGAGATGCTGCCTGTCCCTCTGAGTTACTCCAGCACTTTGTGTCTATCCGAGGAAACTACATAAGGGAGGTATCATTGTGAGTGCTGGATAAGGAGGACTTGTATCCATTGAAATTGAATTGGTCTGTAGATACAGCATGGAAACATGCCGTTCGGCCCATCGAGTCCATGCCGAAGACCGTCAATCACCCGTTCCCACGAGTTCCATGTCATCCCACTTTCCCATCCGCTCCTTACACACTATATTTTGTGCAAGTTATGAGGACTATAAATATCAATTGTGAATCTCGGAAGCCAACTCACAATAGCACTAAATAATTAATCAAGCCAAATGGTGTTGTGATTGGTAGAGGGATAGATGATTCACGTTGAACTCTGGGTCTCCAAAGTGTAAGAACTAGATAGAGACACATGGCGGAGGTAGCAAGAAGCAAATGACTAGGTCTAGTTTAGATTAATAATAATAATAATATTCATTTATTGTCATTGCAACGAGTACAACGAAATTAAAAAATAGCCAATCCTGACGGTGCGTACAAACATATATGCAATAAATGCAAAAACAAATAAATACATAAATACAATTAAATACAATTATATTAAGTACAAGATTTTTTAACGGTGTTGCCTAGTGCAAAGGTAGTGTTCAGTTCTCGTATGGCCCTGGGGTAAAAACTGTTCTCCTTCGGCCAACCAGGTCCACGCCGACCATCAATCACCCGTCCACACTAGTTCTATGTCACCCCACTTTCTCATTCCACTCCCTGCACACTAGGGAGCAATTTACAAGAGGGCCAATTAACCTACAAACCCCTTTGGGATGTCTTTGGGATGTGGGAGGAAACCGGAGCACCCGGAGAAATCCCACGCGGTCACAGCGAGAGAGCGTGCAAACTCTGCACAGACAGCACCCGTAGTCAGGATTGATCCTGGGTCTCTGGCGCTGTGAGGCAGCAACTCTGCCGCTGCGCCACCGCTGTTGTTTTACTCTTTAAGCTAGCGATGATTAAGAAAGACAATCTATTTCCCAGTGAGGATATTATGTGCTTTCGAGCAGACATTAAAGAGAGGTGGTGTTCCGTTTTCCCTTACCCCAAGACGTGAAGTCAAAAATAATTTCAGATCCTATTTAATTTGTGACAAAGGGCCACAGAGCATGGAAACAGCCCTTTGACCCAAGTTGTCCACATTGACCAAAACGCCCCCCATCCAAGCTAGTCTCATTTCCCCTGCGTTTCACGGCCAAAGCAAGCAATGGTTATTTTTTCCATTTAAAATACTCTCATCGTCTGATCTTGTGATTGCACAGAAATTAGGAAGCCCAAGATATTTTCTACTTTTCGAACAGTACTTGGCTATCAGCAAGCGTGACCTTTGCGATTTAATTGGTTGTTTGCTGGTATTAAAATGTCACGGAAAGTCATTTCATTGGCCTGCGACCAACGGTACAATGAGACTATTGAGCACATGGAAGAAGCCAACAGCGTCTCACCCATGCCCGGTCCCACACACAACGTGAGTCATCGCGGCTTGCTGTCAGCATGGGGAGAAAGGACACAACATTATTATTATGTGAAACTTCTGCGCGGATTACTGAGCATCTGGAATGTGTTTTGGAGACTGCGATACTTGAGGGAGATTGTGGTGAAAGTTGGCACAAGCCTTTGGCTAGTGTGTTGCGGTCTTCCCAATCTGTTCTCGTGCAATGTTGTGGATTAATGACAGTTCAAGCAAACAAGTTTTGGAAAGGAACGTTTCGTCAGTGCACGGGGCTGAAAATGGAGTCACAGAGTGATACAGCGTGGAAACAGGCCCTTCGGCCCAACTTGCCCACACCGGCCAACGTGTCCCAGCTACACTAGTCCCACCTGCCTGCGTTTGCCCCACATCCCTCCAAACCAGTCCTGTCCATGTACCTGTCTAACTGCTTCGTAAACGTTGGGATAGTCCCAGCCTCAACTACCTCCTCTGGCAGCTTTTTATTTCACAAAATGCTGGAGTATCTCAGCAGGTCAGGCAGCATCTCAGGAGAGGTGGAATGGGTGACGTTTCGGGTCGAGACCCTTCTTCAGACTGATGTCAGGTGGGCGGGACAAAGGAAGGATATAGGTGGAGACAGGAAGATAGAGGGAGAACTGGGAAGAGGGAGGGGAAGAGAGGGACAGCTCGTTCCATACACCCACCACCCTTTGTGTGATAATGTTACCCCTCAGATTCCTATTAAATCGTTTCCCATTCTCCTTGAACCCATGTCCTCTGGTCTTACTTAAGTTACTTAAAGATTCTTACTTAAAGGCCGCTGAGAACAATAGACAATAGACAATAGGTGCAGGAGGAGACCATTTGGCCCTTCGAGCCAGCACCACCATTCAATGTGATCATGGCTGATCATTCTCAATCAGTACCCCGTTCCTGCCTTCTCCCCATACCCCCTGACTCCGCTATCCTTAAGAGCTCTATCTAGCTCTCTGTTGAATGAAGGGGGACTCAGCGCGAGGGGGGTCCTGCAGGGGTTGGGGGAGGGGGGCACTGGGGACATAGGGGTCCCAGGAGGGGGGGGGGGCATCTACTGCCAAGTGCAGCGACAGGCAGAAGGCAGGACTATTCAGTAAACGTTTTGTACATTGGTCGGGGCCAGAATGGTGATGACACATGTGTACTGCCCAGGTGAGGTTTGCTGTATGATTTTACTGGGCTGTGTACAAAACAAAAGCTTTTCACTGTACCTGTTACAATACATGTTACATACAATACAATGCCCGGTACATGTTACAATAAAGTATCATCGAATCATTGTGTAAGCCTGGCGTGCGGAGTGTATGATTATTGTGTTTAGAGCCGCCGCCTCACAGCGCCGGAACGCAGGTTCGATCCTGACCTCGGGCGCTGCCTGTGTGGAGTTTGCACGTTCTCCCTGTGACCGCATGGGTTTCCTCCCACATCCCAAAGACGTGCGGGTTTGTGGGTTGATCAGCCCCTCTGTAAATCGCCCCCGAGTGTGTAGGGAGTGGGTGAGAAAGTGGGATAACGTAGAACTAGTGTGGACGGGCAGATTGATGGTCGGTAGGGACTCGGTGGGGCTGATAGGGCCTGTTTCCGTGCTGTATCTCTGAAATACTAAAATTAAATAAATAAAAGCTAAAACAGAGATAAACAAGTAAGTTTTGGTACAATGCAAAAACATGGAAGCAAAGAACTGCAGATACAGGTTAATTCACAGAGGGTGGTGAGTGTATGGAACGTGCTGCCAGAGGGGATGGTTGAAGTAAGTACTGGAATTCACTGGAATTTAAAAAGATGAGAGGGAATGTTATAGAAACATATCAATTTCTTAAGGGATTGGACAGGCTAGATGCTGGAAAAATGTTCCCCATGTTAGAGGACTCCAGAACCAAGGGTCACAGTTTAAGAATAAGGGGTAGGCCATTTAAGACTGAGATGAGGAGAAACTTTTTCCTGTGAATCTGTGGAATTCTCTGCCACAGAAGGCAGTGGAGACCAATTCACTGGATGTTTTCAAGAGAGAGTTAGATTTAGCTCTTAGGGCTAACGGAATCAAGGGATATGTGGAAAAAGCAGGAACGGGGTACTGATTTTGGATGATCAACCATGATCATATTGAAAGGCGGTGCTGGCTCGAAGGGCTGAATGGCCTACTCCTGCACCTATTTTCTACGTGTCTCTGTTTCTATGTAACAAAATTATAAAAACACTTGGACAAGTGCACGGTGGCGCAGCGGTAGAGTTGCTGCCTTACAGCGCCAGAGACCTGGGTTCGATCCTGACCATGGGTGCCGTCTGTACGGAGTTTGTACTTTCTCCCCGTGACCTGCGTGGGTTTTCTCCGAGATCTTTGGTTTCCTCCCACACTCCAAAATTCGTACAGGTTTGTAGGTTAATTGGCCTGGTATAAATGTGAAATTGTCCCTAGTGTGTGTGGGACTTGTGTTAATGTGCGGGGATCGCTGGACGGCACGGACTCAATGGGCCGAAGGGCCTGTGTCTGTGCTGTATCTCTAAACTAAACTAAACTAAACAAAAAGACCATTTGCTTCTTATTCAGGTAGAACACAATGATCTTACCATATTAATAATCTTTTAAAAAAGACAACGAAAATAATTAATGAGCCAAGTATAATATTGGATTCCATCTAAATGATAGGTTTATGCAGTAGGCAGTGAAGAAAGCGAATGGTATGTTGGCATTCGTAGCGAGGGGATTTGAGTATAGGAGCAGGGAGGTTCTGCTGCAGTTGTACAGGGCATTGGTGAGACCACACCTGGAGTATTGTGTACAGTTTTGGTCTCCTAATCTGAGGAAAGACATTCTTGCCATAGAGGGAGTACAGAGAAGGTTCACCAGATTGATTCCTGGGATGGCAGGACTTTCATATGAAGGAAGACTGGATAGACTCGGCTTGTATTCGCTGGAATTTAGAAGATTGAGGGGGGATCTTATAGAAACTTACAAAATTCTTAAGGGGTTGGACAGGCTAAATGCAGGAAGATTGTTCCCGATGTTGGGGAAGTTCAGAACAAGGGGTCACAGTTTAAGGATAAGGGGGAAGTCTTTTAGGACCGAGATGAGAAAGTTTTTTTTCACACAGAGTGGTGAATCTGTGGAATTCTCTGCCACAGAAGGTAGTTGAGGCCAGTTCATTGGCTATATTTAAGAGGGAGTTAGATGTGGCCCTTGTGGCTAAAAGGATCAGGGGGTATGGAGAGAAGGCAGGTACGGGATACTGAGTTGGATGATCAGCCATGATCATATTGAATGGCGGTGCAGGCTCGAAGGGCCGAATGGCCTACTCCTGCACCTATTTTCTATGTTTCTATGTTTAGGTTTATTATTGTCATGTGTATCGAGGTACAGGGAAAATACACTACCAGGGCCAACCAGAGTGTAATTGCATCGTGCTCCTGGCTCATGGTGGTTGTAAAATTAAACACACTGCCATCTCCATCATGTGCTTCTCGGTCTGTCTGTGCTTTTGAGATTTCCTGCTTGGCGTATGTGTAGAAGAGCGAAGTGTAAAAACACCATTTGCTGCTCTGGCAAGGTTGAACACCAACTGATAGAAGTATAAAAAATGATGGGAGGCATAGATAGGGTAGACAGTCAGTGTCTTTTTCCCAGAGAGAGAAATAACAAATACTAAAAGGCATAGCCTTCAGGTGAGAGAGGCAAACACTAGCTCTATTCTTCACACTGTGGGCAATTTACCAAAGCCAATTAACCTACAATCCTGCACGTCTTTAGAGTGTGGGGGGAAACCAGAGCGCCCGGGGAAAACCCACGCGGGTCACGGGGAGAACGTACAACAAACTCCGCACAGACAACACCCGTAGTCAGGGTCTCTGGCGCTGTGACCACAAGGGAGGGCGTCACGGGGAGAAAGCAGGAGAATGGGGTTGAGAGGGGAAGATAGATCTGCCATGATCGAATGGACTAATTCTGCTCCTGTGCCTGAAGAAACGTCACCTATCCATGTTCCCCAGAGATGCTGCCTGACCCGCTGAGTGACTCCAGCACTCTGTGAAACGTCACCTATCCATGTTCTCCAGAGACGCTGCCTGACCCGCTGAGTTACTCCAGCACTCTGTGTCTGTCTGCTTCCATGTCTTATGATCTAATTAATGCAGACAAAATATAACTCATTAATAATAAACCTAAATGACCAGAGAGCAAAAGATTTTTTTATTAAACTCAAACATTGCATCCCAATTAGATGGCTAATGATTATGAATAATTTCTAAAAGGGTTATTGCAAACTCTAATAATTCTTCATTGGAAAATACTTAATATTTCCCTGTTGCTTAGGCACCACTGTGAATGCAGTTGGCAATAACTGTCAAACCAATTGTACCATCAGCCTGTGTGGGAAGGAACTGCAGATGTGGGTTTACATTGAAGATTGATGCAAAATGCTGGAGTAACTCAGCGGGCCAGGCAGCATCTCGGGAAAAAAGGAATGGGTGACAAGACTGAAGAAGGGTCTCGCTCGAGCTAAATCTCCTATTCCTTTTCTCCAGGGATACATCCTGTCCCGCTGAGTTACTCCATCTTTTAGTGTCTATCTTTGGAATTATAAAGTGCTGGAGTAACTCAGCAGATCAGGCAGCATCTCTGGAGAACATGGATAGGTGACACTTTGTGTTAAGACTTCTTCAAACCAATTGTCTGTACAGCTTCACTCAGCGGGTCGGGCAGCATCTCCGGAGAACATGGATAGGTGACGTTCCACAGAGTGCTGGAGTAACTCAGCGGGTCGGGCAGCATCTCTGGAGAACAGGGATAGGTGACGTTTCACAGAGTGCTGGAGTAACTCAGCGGGTCAGGCAGCATCTCTGGAGAACATGGATAGGTGACGTTTCACAGAGTGCTGGAGTAACTCAGCGGGTCGGGCAGCATCTCTGGAGAACATGGATAGGTGTCTTTTTGGGTTGGGATGTGAAGAATGGTCCTGAGCCGAAATGTCACCTATCCATGTTCTTCTGTGCGGGCGTGTAGGTTAATTAATCTCTGTTTATAGCCCCTAGTGTGTAGGGAGTGGATGAGAAAGTGAGATAATGTTGAATTAGTGTGAACGGGGGATCGCTGGTCAGTGTGGACTCGATGGGCCGAAGGACCTGTTTCTGCGCTGTATCTCTAAAACTAAAAAAAACTAAAAACTAAAACTACTGCCAGTTAATGCTGACATAACTACTCATGGCTTTCCACATGTGGGATATCGCTACAATGAATCATATCTTGTTAGTATTTCTATTGCCATCTACTACTTTCTTCATCATTATTCAGGCGCTGAAATTATTGGACCGTCGTAATTACTAAATATAAATTCCATTAAATGTTTGTTTTGAAATTATAATGTCATTCTGCCAGCTTTGCCATCTGGGAGTTGAGATTAATTCTAATGTTCGTGTTGCCGATGTAATCCTTCCTTACAGACGGGACCCTTGGAATAAATCAACTCAAGTTGAGTGAAGGTCAAAAGGGGGAGAAATTCATCTCTGATTCCCATGGGATCATGAGTTTAGTTTAGTTTAGTTTGGAGATTATAGGCAGGAAACATGTTCCCAATTTTGGGGAAGTCCAGAACAAGGGGCCACAGTTTAAGAATAAGGGGGAGGCCATTTAGAACTGAGACGAGGAAAAACCTTTTCAGTCAGAGAGTTGTGAATCTGTGGACTTCTCTGCCTCAGAAGGCAGTGGAGGCCAATTCTCTGAATGCATTCAAGAGAGAGCTGGATAGAGCTCTTAAGGATAGCGGAGTCAGGGGGTATGGGGAGAAGGCAGGAACGGGGTACTGATTGAGAATGATCAGCCATGATCACATTGAATGGCGGTGCTGGCTTGAAGGGCTGAATGGCCTCCTCCTGCACCTATTGTCTATTGTCTATTGTCTATTGTCTATTGAGATACCGTGTGGAAACAAGCTCTTCCGCCCACTGAGTCCGTGCCGCCCAGCGATCACCTGTACACTAGTTCTGGCCTGCACAATGAGGACAATTTACAGAGGCCAATTTACGATACGATACGATACGATAGAACTTTATTTATCCCAGGAGGGAAATTGATCTGCCAACAGTCATAAAAATACAAAATACATGAAACATGTAATTAAAGTGACGAGTGGAAAATATCGGGGAGGGGGGGTCAGTCTCAGTCCACCCCACGACAGAAGGGGGAGGAGTTGTACAGTTTGATAGCTACAAGGAAGAAGGATCTCCTGTGGCGTTCGGTGCTGCATCTTGGTGGGACCAGTCTGTTGCTGAAGGTGCTCCTCGTGTTGACCAGTGTGTCATGGAGGGGGTGGGCTGTATTGTCCAGGATGCTCTGCAGTTTGAGGAGCATCGTCCCCTCCAAGACCACCTCCCATGAATCCAACTCCGCCGCCAGGGCGGAGCCGGCCTTCCTGATGAGTTTGTTGATCCTATTGTTGTCCGCGGCCTTCGCCCTGCTGCCCCAGCACACGGCAGCGAAGAAGAAGATGGCACTGGCCACCACCGATTGGTAGAACATCTGCAGCATCTCACTGCAGATGTTGAAGGAGCGGAGCCTCCTCAGAAAGTACAGCCTACGCACCTGGAGTTCTTTACAGTGTGGGAGGAAACTGGAGCACCCAGAAAAGACCCCACCCCAGTCACGGGGAGAACGTACAAACTCCGTACAGACAGCGCCCGTGGTCAGGATCGAAACTGGGTCTCTGGCGCTGTGAGGCAGCAACTCTACCCCTGCACCACTGTGTGTCGCCTGAGCCAGGCAACTCTCAGCGAGCTGGCCCCAGCAGTGCATCTGCACGCACCCATTCCAAGCACTCCACTCTTTTAAACCTCTACTCCAACAGCAGCATTTCTTACTGTAACTCTGCCCTTTTTGTTCACCCCCCACACTTGTCGATTACTGGACTTTATCTCGCACTAAACGTTATTCCCTTGATCCCGTATCTGTACGCTGTGGACGGCTCGATTGTAATCGTGTCTAGTCTTTCCACCGACTGGATAGCACGCACCAAGGAGCATAGGAAGGAACTGCAGATGCTAGTTTATACCGAAGATAGGCGTCAAATGCTGGAGTAACTCCTGGATCGGCCTTTACTGGACTTTACCTTGCACTAAACGTTATTCCCTTTATCCTGTATCTGCACACTGCGGACGGCTCGATTGTAATCATGCGCAGTATCGTCTTTACGCCGACAGGATAGCGCGCAACAAAAAGCTTTTCACTGTACCTCGCGAGGTACACGTGACAATAAACTAACCTAAACTGAACTCAGTGGGTCGGGCAGCATCCCTGGAGAACTGAAAGTAAGAATTTCATAGTGTTGTTTGGGATATATGCCGATAAGACACTCTTGAATTTTGATCGAAGCATATCAGAAATATTCTCTGCTCCAATTGTTCTGCTACAATACAGGGGGAACATATTTTGGCATAATTGAAACGTCATTTAATGTTACCACCCATTTTCCTCCCATTTCCCACGGTTGAGATCACACAACAATGACTGCCAATGTTTGATTTTTCTGTCATTGATAACAAGGCGGCAATATTTTTCAGAATATGTTTCAGCCAAATACACGATAACACTGAGGGAACTTTGATGTTAAAATCGCTAAATCTGTCAAACATCGATGTCCCTGTGGAAATACACAACATTTTATCTGTAATATAATTTCCTGCTTGTGAAAGATAAACTGCTTGCTTCAGACAAGGAACACGTCATCGGTGGGTAGCTCTGTGAACCACAGTGGACGATTCGTAAAACACGACGCCAACTATTTAGTATAGTTTAGTTTAGAGATACAGCGCGGAAACAGGCCCTTCGGCCCACCGAGTCCGCGCCGACCAGCGATCCCCGCACACTAGCACTATCCAACACGCACCAGGGACAATTTCTTTTTGGGAAAACCCACGTGGGTCACGGGGAGAATGTACATATTCCGCACAGACGGCATCCGTGGTCGGGATGGAACCCGGATCTCTGGTGCTGTAAGCGCTGTAAGGCGGCAACTCTACCGCTGCGCCACCGCGTTCAAAGCCAAGAACAGAACCAGATTTCAGAGGCACTCAAATCCAATCGTGCTCATCTCTCTCCGGACCTTCCATAGATCCCAAAGTTAACAGAAACAGCAAGGACGTTATTTGTCAGGATTTGTATGAAAAACATGCATAACTTAATTTTGAAAAAGGATCGCTGGAAATTCCAAAGCCGCATCTCTGGAGGAAAGGAGATGGAATGAACATTTCAGCTCGACAACGTGTCAATCACCAACCTTGAAACGTTAACTGTGTATCGCCGAAGATAGACTCAAAATGCTGGAGTAACTCAGCGGGACAGGCAGCATCTCTGGAGAGAAGGAATGGGTGACGTTTCGGGTCGAGGCCCTTCTTCAGACCCATTCCTCTGTCTATCTTCGGTTTATACCAGCATCTGCAGTTCCTTCCTCCCCAACTCTGTAGCACCCTCCAGAGATGCTGCCTGAATTGCTGACTGACCATAAGATCGAGAACCAGATTTGGACCATTCAGCCCATCGAGTCTACTATGCCATTCAATCATGGCTTGCTCTATCTATCTATCTATCTATCTATCTATCTATCTAGGAGTCTGAAGAAGGGTCTCGACCCAAAGCGTCACCCATTCCTTCTCTCCAGAGATGCTGCCTGTCCCGCTGAGTTACTCCAGCATTTTGTGTCTATCTCCTTATCTGTCTTTCCCTCCTAACCCCATTCTCCTGCCTTCTCCCCGTAACCCCTGACACCCGTACCAATCACGTAATTTAGTTTAGTTTAGATTTAGTTTAGTTTAGAGATACAGCGCCGAAACACTGTCTACACATTAACACAATCGTACACACACGAGGGACAATTTAAAGATGTGTCGGACTGTGCTAGTGTAGTTTGCTGGTCGGCGTGGACTTGGTGGGCCAAAGGGCTTGTTTCCACATTGTATCTCTAAAGTATAGACTCTAAAGGAGTAGAATTTAGCCATTTGGCCCATCGACCCCATTCCCTCTCAACCCCATTCTCCTGCCTTCTCCCCGTAACCCCTGACACCCTTACTGAACAAGAACCTATCAATCTCTGTTAAAAAAATTCCCATTGACTTGGCCTCCACAACTGTCTGTGACAATGAATTCCATAGATTCACCACCGTCTGACTAAATAAATTCTCTCTGCGTCATTCTAAAGGTACGTCCTTTTATTCTGAGGCTATGGCCTCTGGTCCGAGACTTTCCCACTAGTGGAAACGATAAACCAAACTAAATCTGACGAAGGGTCTCGACCCGAAACGTCACCCATTCCTTCTCTCCAGAGATGCTGCCTGTCCCGCTGAGTTACTCCAGCTTTTTGTGTCTACCTTCGGTTTAAACCAGCGTCTGCAGTTTATTCCTAACCTCAACTCTGATTATTTTTTCCTTATTTTGCTCAGCATAGTATTTTTTTTAATTGCGTTATTCTCTTGTGTTTAAGATTATGTTGCATTAAATTGCGAGCATTTGTATTTTACGATTTAATAATTTCTGTTTTATTAGATAAGTGCCATCATTTTACCACGAGCATATCCTGGAAGATATTGTAAAATAATCAAAATAATCTTTCACCATTACTTGACTGGGCACCAATAATCAAAGCAGTAAATCTCGTGATATTCCAGAACAAGCTGAAATGTCAGATAATGTTCAATTTACATTGGATTACCAAACAATTGTGACTGTGTACTAAATTCTGATTTTAGCACCTCGTATTCTAAGGGTGTTATTGTACTTTGGGCATTTATCACATTTTTAACGTTATCACTATTTATTTTATCAGTACAATGTTAGTATCAGTATCAGTATTATCTTACCAGTATTTACGTGACGTTTTCATGTTATCAACATTTATCATTTATCATGGGGTTATGGCGAGAAGGCAGTGAAATGTTTGGGTAGAGTGGATGTGGAGAGGATGTTTCCACTAGACAATAGACAATAGACAATAGACAATAGGTGCAGGAGTAGGCCATTCTGCCTTTCGAGCCAGCACCGCCATTCAATGCGATCGTGGCTGATCACTCTCAATCAGTACCCCGTTCCTGCCTTCTCCCCATACCCCCTCACTCCGCTATCCTTAAGAGCTCTATCCAGCTCTCTCTTGAAAGCATCCAACGAACTGTCCTCCACTGCCTTCTGAGGCAGAGAATTCCACACCTTCACCACTCTCTGACTGAAAAAGTTCTTCCTCATCTCCGTTCTAAATGGCCTACCCCTTATTCTTAAACTGTGGCCCCTTGTTCTGGACTCCCCCAACATTGGGAACATGTTTCCTGCCTCTAATGTGTCCAATCCCCTAATTATCTTATATGTTTCAATAAGATCCCCCCTCATCCTTCTAAATTCCAGTGTATACAAGCCTAATTGCTCCAGCCTTTCAACATACAACAGTCCCGCCATTCCGGGAATTAACCTAGTGAACCTACGCTGCACGCCCTCAATAGCAAGAATATCCTTCCTCAAATTTGGAGACCAAAACTGCACACAGTACTCCAGGTGCGGTCTCACCAGGGCCCGGTACAACTGTAGAAGGACCTCTTTGCTCCTATACTCAACTATTACCACCACACGAAATAAGGTCCAAAACAGCACCACCTCCGAGCGATTCCGGCTTTAAACACCGTTTCAAGTGATCTCATATTGCAAAGGAATGGACTGCATATGAACCAGTATTACTGTGTCTGCAGCATTTCTATTGTGTGTGCCTATGTGTGAGAGTGTGCGTATGTATCTGTACATATATATATATGTGTGTGTGTGTGTGTGTGTGTGTGTGTGTGTGTGTGTATGTGAGAGAGCGTGTATATATGTGTGTGAGAGAGAAAATGTGTAATCGTGTGTGTGAAAGTGTGTGTGTATGTATCTGTATATATATATATATATATGTGTGTATATATGTGCGTGTGTGCGTGTATGTGCGTGTGTGAGTGTGTGGGAGAGTGTGTGTGAGAGTGTGTGTGAGTGTGTGTGAGAGTGTGAGAGTGTGTGTGAGGGTGTGTGAGAGTGTGTGTGTGAGAGTGTGTGTGTGTATGTGTGAGTGTGTGTGTGAGAGTGTGTGTGCATGTATGTGTAACTGTATATGTGTGAGTGTGTGTGTGTAACTGTGTGTAACTTTGTGTGAGAGCGTGTGTGAGAGCGTGTGTGTGCGCATGTGTGCGTGACTGTGTGTGTGTGTGTAACTGTGTGTGTATGAGTGAGTGTGTGCGTGTTAGTGTGTGTAACTGTATGTGTGTAACTGTGTTTGTCTGTGTGTCTGTGTATAACTGTTTGTGTGTGTGTGTGTGTGTGCGCGATTGTGTGTAACTGGATGCGTGTGTAACTGTGTGTAACTCAGTGTGTGTGTGTAACTGTGTGTGTGAGTGTGTGTGTGTGTATGTGTGTGTGTGTGTGTGTGTGAGTGTGTGTGTGTGTGTATGTGTGTGTGTGTGTGTGTGAGTGTGTGTAACTGTGTGCGTGTATAACTGTGTGTAACTCAGTGTGTGTTTAACTGTGTGTGAGTGTGTAACTGTGTGTGTGCATGTGTAACTGTGTGTGAATGTGTGTGTAACTCATGAATTCTGAAGATGGAGTGGCGTCGACATGAAATGCCATCAGTGACAATGCCTCCCATTTATTGTGTGTGTCAAATCTTGTAGCCTTCTCTCGGACAGACGTACAAGTGGGAAGTGCTGGAAGGGCCCATGAGAATGGGCAGAACCAGTTACTGTTTCAGGCTGCAGATTCTTCCCCAAAATGGATTTGTTTCAGACTTGCAGCAACTGATGTTTTCTAGATTTCCATTTACTCCGGGACTCAGTGGGTGTGTTCTCAGACACGCACTAAGGCAGAGTCCAATAACTATAGTTCAGCATGAATGAGAGGCCGTGAAAGACTGGTACTGTGGGACATCGATACCTGTCAGTCATCATCCATACTGGAGTGGCAAAAAGAGACAGCTTTTTTCACGATGTGCCAGAGTTATAAACGGTTCGTAAATAGTTATCATTTAGGGCTATGTTTGTAACCAAATTAATGTTTGTCCTAATTAAGCCTGTACATTTTACGCACAGCAACACTGGGGGGAAAAACCACCCATGCATTATTAAGTTGCGAGGAATGTCAATCAGCACCCAGTCCAACAATGCAAGATTAGAATGCTCACTTTCCTACACACATTGTTTCCGTCATGTGTTTTTAGTTTAGTTTAGAGATACAGCGCAGAAACAGGCCCTTCAGCCCACCAAGTCCGCGCCGACCAGCGATCCCCGCACAATAACACTATCCAACACACACACACTAAGGACAATTTTACACTTATGCCAAGCCAATTAACCTACATACCTGTACGTCTTTGGAGTTTGGGAGGAAACCGAAGATCGCGGAGGAAACCCACGCAGGGCACGGGGAGAACGTACAAACTCCGTACAGACAGCGCCCGTAGTCGGGATCGAACCCACGTCTCTGTCGCTGTGAGGCAGCAACTCTACCGCTGCACAAACGTGCCCATCCAAAAAAGGATGACAGTCTAGGACTAGTCATAGACTCAGAATTAAAGGAAGTTCCTTTAGGAAGGAGATGAGAAGGAATTTCTTCAGCCAGATGGTGGTGAACCTGTGGAATACTTTGCCACAGAAGGCTGTGGAGGCCACGTCAGTGGATATATTTAAGACATAGAGAGACAGATTCTTGATTAGTACGGGTGTCAGAGGTTATGGGGAGAAGGCAGGAGAATGGCGTTGAGAGGGAAAGATAGATCAGCCATGATTGAATGGCGGAGTAGACTTGATGGGCCGAATGGCCACATCCTGGTAAACCTAGCACTGTTTCCAGCATTTCACGGGCAGGACTCGTTCTGTACCGGCCACATGATGCCATCACCTCAAACAAAACTCTGTGGACGCATGATAACTCTCAAACCGAAAACAGACGCAAAATGCTGGAGTAACTCAGCGGGACAGGCAGCATCTCTGGAGAGAAGGAATGGGTGACATTTCGGGTCGAGACCCTCCTTCAGACTGCTAAGGGATAAGGGAAACTCAAACATTTCACCTGACGACAACTCTGTCAATCACCACACCGTTCAAATACCAATTCACAGAACCTCCGCAGTAATAGAAACACAGAAACACAGAAAATAGGTGCAGGAGGAGGCCATTCAGCCCTTCGAGCCAGCACCGCCATTCAATATGATCATGGCTGATCATCCAAAATCAGTACCCCGTTCCTGCTTTTTCCCCATATCCCTTGATTCCGTTAGCCCTAAGAGCTAAATCTAAATCTTTCTTGAAAACATCAAGTGAATTGGCCTCCACTGCCTTCTGCGGCAGAGAATTCCACAGATTCACAGCTCTCTGGGTGAAAAGAATTTTCCTCATCTCAGTCCTAAATGGCCTACCCCTTATTCTTAAACTGTGTGGCCCCCTGGTTCTGGACTCCCCCAACATCGGGTACATTTTTACTGCATCTAGCCTGTCCAGTCCCTTAATAATTTTATTTGTTTCTATAAGATCCCCTCTCATCCTTCTAAATTCCAGTGAACACAAGCCCAGTCGACCCATTCTTAATATCGAGACACAAGCAGCTTCTTCCAGACATTGCAAGCTGCAGTGGCTTCAGCTAAGGCGATCGTGATAACATAAATAACGATGCCCCTGGTGTATGTGACACGCTGCATTAAGCAACGTTAATGAGCGTGATACAGGAGTGTGAGCGATTTGCATTCCACAATTCTTTAGAGAGAAGATAGACACAAAACGCTGGAGGAAACCAAAGATCTCGGAGAAAACCCACACAGGTGACTGGGGGGGTGGGTACGTGAACCCGGGCCTCTGGCGCTGTGAGGCAGCAACTCTACCGCTGCGTCACCGTGCCGCCCATATAAGAGCTTAAGAAATAAAGGCAGAGCTGGATACGACCTTGAACTTGCTCCACCATTTTGTTTTCGGCTGGTTTATTCTTATTGTCGCCTGTACCGAGGTACAGTGAAAAGCTTTCTGTTACATGCTTTCCAGTCAGTGAAAAGACTATAGATAGACACGAAATGCTGGAGTAACACAGCGGGACAGGCAGCATCTCCGGAGAGAAGGAATGGGTGACGTTTCAGATCGAGAACATGGATAGGTGACGTTCCAGGTCGGGACCCTTCTTCAAACTTTTTCTCCAGAGATGCTGCCTGACCCACTGAGTTACTCCGGCACTCTGTGAAACGTCACCTATCCATGTTCTCCAGAGATGCTGCCTGACCCACTGAGTTACCCCAGCACTGTGTGAAACGCCACCTATCCATGTTCTCTAGAGATGCTGCCTGACCCGCTGAGTTACCCCAGCACTGTGTGAAACGTCACCTATCCATGTTCTCCAGAGATGCTGCCTGACCCGCTGAGTTACTCCAGCACTCTGTGAAACGTCACCTATCCATGTTCTCCAGAGATGCTGCCTGACCCGCTGAGTTACTCCAGCACTTTGTTTCTATCCAGGATAATTAATTAAGCTCAGTGCTTTAAAAATTGACAAATTTAATTGACATCGGAGTCTTCAGTGCGAGGTGTGCGCTGCCTTATTTTGTTATTAAGATTTACATCATAAATTTCTTTCAGTTTTACAATATATTAGCATATTAGATTTATTCTGGGGCATATTATAGTGAGGTCAATCAGTACGAGAATTTTAAATGCAGTCTTTTTTACGATACTTAAAACTATACTTAACATGCTATTGACTAAAAGCTGATATTCAAGGATTGAGTACTATTCTTTCCATTTTAAAGACTATGAATCTTTCAGCATTTTCTAAGGTAATTTTTGACTGATATCCTCATTAAAATGAATTGGAATTCGCTCTAACTGAGATTGACAGATCTTCAAGACTAAATCTTTGAACAAATTCCAGCATCTGAACTTTAGAAAAGTATTATCAAAAATTTCTAGTATTCAAGCCTTGAAAAGCAGTTTTAAAACGTTGTTAAAATCAGGTTTCTCTCAGTAGTGTTGGTTGATAACCAGTTAATTAAGGACCAGTCTCACCCCGGCCACTCCCTCTTCTCCCCTCTCCCATCAGGCAAGTGGCAAAGAAATGTGAAAACGCACACCTCCAGATTCAGGGACAGTTTCATCCCAGCTGTTATCAGGCAACTGAACCATTCTCTCACCAACCAGAGAGGATTCCTTAACCTACCATCTACCTCACTGGAGATCCTTAGACCATCTTTACTGGACTTAATCTTGCACTAAACGTTATTCCCTTAATCCCTATCTAAACTAAACTAATGTACAGTCGTGACTGAAGAAGGGTCTCGGCCTGAAACATCACCCATTCCTTTTTCTCCTGAAATGCTGCCTGACCCGCTGAGTTACTCCAGCGCTTTGTGTCTATCTTCGATCAAAACTAATGTCTGCTGTAAATACAGCAATTCAGTTTCCGAGAAGTATAGATCTTTATTGAAAGGAATAGTTAAATACTTCTCTCTTCAATGCTGTAATCTTCAGGAAATGTCTGTGGCCTTAAATGCTTCAACATAATAGATTTATCATAAACCTTCTGAAAATAAGTACAGCTTGATTTTAACTGTGTTTAATCTTAATGCAATGTGTTCACTTTGAAAATGAATCATCGCCGTAAGTCCTTGGTTACATATGAATGACTGCCGATCACAGTGGAACTCCTGGACTCATAGAAGGGTACAGCACAAGAACCGGCCCTTCGGCCCACAATGTCTGTGCTGAACATGATGCCGAGACCAGCACTAATCTGCCCGCAAGTAATCCGTATCCCTCCATTCCCTGCATATCCATGGGCCGATCCAAAAGTCGCCTCCACCACCATCCCATGTGTGGCACATCTGATCTGAATGGATAGCATGCAAAACAAAGCTTTACCCTGTACCTCAGTACACTTGTCAATAATAAGCCTCAACTTTAGACTTTCGGGCTAACAGATCCAAGGAATACGGGGAGAAAGCAGGAACAGAGTACTGATTCTGGATGATCCGTCATGATCACATTGAATGGCGGTGCTGGCTCGAAGGGCTGAATGGCCTACTCCTGCACCTATTTTTAGTCGTTATACTTTAGAAATAGTCCTATCAAGTCCATGCCAACCAGCGATCACCCCGCACGCTAACGCTAACACTATCCGACACACTAGGGCCAATTTACAATGTTACCAAAGCCAATTAACCTACAAACGTACAGGCGTTTGGAGTGTGCGAGGAAACCGGAGCACCCGGAGAAAACCTACATGATCACAGGGAGAACGTACAAACTCCATCAGGATGGAACCCGGGTCACTGGCGCTGTGAGGCAGCAACTCTATCACCGTGCCTCTGAACCTATGCCACTGTTTTTCTTTCCGCAGATGCTGCCTGTCTTTGATGGGTTTTTCCGCATTTTCTGTCTTCCTTTCAGATTTGCAGCATCTGCGGCTTTTGATTGATGGACAAATGAACCAAAAAAAGGTTTGAGGTCATCAGGGGAACGTTCTAACCAACTGCCGACATTTAACTTCAGCCAATGTCTCTGCTCCTGTTTAGTACCAGCGACCAAAGGTGAACTTCTCCACTGATCTTCCCCTCTCTCATGAAGCCAATCATTATTATTCTACCCATGTTTCTGACGGTATGCAGTGCTTCTCGGGAGTATCGAGAAACAACTCATCTTCCTCCAGCACGATAGGGAATGAACAGCACGTACGGCCTTTTGATCCTCGCATCACAGATCAAAGAACAACACGATCGTGATCTCCGCACTGAAGCAGCCCCCTAATACTTCTTAAACAAATGGACATGCGGAACACTGTGAACTTGGACTGAAAATACCGTGTCAGAGCTAATTAGGACAATTGAGGGGAACTGTAGCGGGGCGGCACGGTGGCGCAGTGGTAGAGTCGCTGCCTAACAGCGAATGCAGCGCCGGAGACCCGGGTTCGATCCTGACTACGGGCGCCGTCCGTACGGAGTTTGTACGTTCTCCCTGTGACCTGCGTAGGTTTTCTCCGAGATCTTCGGTTTCCTCCCACACTCCAAAGACGTACAGGTTTGTAGGTTAATTGGCTTGGTAAATGTAAAAATTGTCCCTAATAGTGTTAATATGCGGGGATCGGTGGTCGGTGCAGACTCGGCGGGCCGAAGGGCTTGTTTCTGCACTGTATCTCTAAACTAAACGAAACTAAAAGAACATTTGCTTCTTATTCCAATAGAACACAATGATCTTACCACTTTAATAATCCTTTCAAAATGGCAATGTAGATAATTAATGAGCCGAGTATAATATTGGATTCCATCCTTCATAACGATAGGATTCGTTTTATTATTGTCACGTGTTTCGAGGTACAGTGAATTGCTTTGTTCTGCGTGAAGCAAACAGATCAGATAATACCAAAGATCGACACAAAGTGCTGGAGTAACTCAGCGGGTCAGGCAGCATCTGTGGAGAACATGGATAGGCGACGTTTCACAGAGTGCTGGAGTAACTCAGCGGGACAGGCAGCATCTGTGGAGAACATGGATAGGTGACGTTTCACAGAGTGCTGAAGTAACTCAGCGGGTCAGGCAGAAGGATGGGTGACGTTCTGGGTCGGGACTTTTCTTCAGACAGAAGTTTGTGTCTATAAGACAACGACAGATCAAAATAGATGATGATCAAGGAAAAGAATAGTCGTTTCCACACCTCATCCTTCCATATCTCTAGTCTCACTTTCCCCGACTCTCAGTCTGAAGAAGGGTCCCCACCCGAAACGTCACCTATCCATGTTCTCCACAGATGCTGCCTGACCCGCTGAGTTACTCCAACACTCTGTGAAACATCACCTATCCATGTTCTCCACAGATGCTGCCTGACCCGCTGAGTTACTCCGGCTATTTTGTGTCTATCTTTAGCATAATGGCCTGCAGTTCTGCAAGAGTTACGCTAGGTGGCACTGCTCAATAGAAGTTCATATATTAAACATCATTTAACATCTTCAGAAATCCAGCTACATTCTCCATCGTAAGATTCTAGTTCCATTTACTTCCAGGTTTGTCTCACGGTCCCGGGGACATGGTCTCGAACCCGAGCTCGCCAGTATCTACGTTAAATTTGCACCTTGTCTCTTGGCTTCCCACCGGTTTCATCCCACATCCCAAAGAGGTGATGGTAGGTTAATTATCTGCTGTTAATTTACCCCCCCACCCCCCCCCCCACCCCCCCAAGTGCAGACTAGTGGCAATGAAGATCAATGAGGGCAGCTGATGGAAATGTGCGTGGAAATTAGTTGCTGGGCTGCAGGGAGTTTAGAAAAGGTGGAAAGGGAGAAATGAAAGTGTTCTTAAGTTCATAAGTGATAGGAGCAGAATTAGGCCATTCGGCCCATCAAGTCCACTCCGCCATTCAATCATGGCTGATCTATCTCTCCCTCCTAACCCCATTCTCCTGCCTTCTCCCCCATAGCCCCTGACACCTGCACTAATCAGGAAACTGTCAATTTCCGCCTTACAAAATATTCCACCGCCTTCTGTGGCAATGAATTCCCTGGGTTCACCACCCTCTGACTACCAGAACACCTTCTCATCTCTTTTCTCAAGGAACGTCCTTCTATTCTGACACTGGTTCTAGACTCTCCCACCAGTGGAAACATCCTCTCCAGGGTGGTGTCCTGGGGAGCTAGTATGGACGTGATGGGTTGAACGGCATCATTATGAATTTTAGATCAGACAAGATTATGTCAATCCCTGACCCATCTTCTTGAAAGAAATCCTCCAGAGGTTTTCTATTTGACTGGACATGTCTTGTTTAGAGTCTTAGAGTCATACAGCGTGGAAACAGGCCTTCTAGCCCAACCTGTCCATGCCGACCAACATACCCTGTCTACACCAGCCCCATTTGTCCACTCTTGGCCCACCTCTTTCTAAACCTGTCCTTTCCATGTTCCTATCCAAATGTCTCTTAAACGTTGTGATAGTCCCAGCCTCAACTACCTCCTCCGGCAGCTCGTTCCATACACCCACATCCCTTTTTGTAAAAAATAAGTTACCCCTCAGGTTCCAATTAAATGTATCTCCTCTCATTCCCCAAGAACTTTGAGAGCCAGGTTTAAGATGGGGGGGGATTGAACCTGGGACTCTTGCACTGTAAGGCAGCAACTCTACCACTGCGCCACTGTGCCGCCTGACTGGTAGAGGAAAAATAGCTATCTTTAAACGCACTCGACGTAGGTTTACAACAAGTGGCACAGCAGTGGAGTTGCTGCCTTACAGCTCTTGCAGTGCCAGAGACCCGGGTTCGATCCTGACCACGGGTGCTGTCTGTACGGAGTTTGTACGTTCCCCCCGTGACCTGCGTGGGGTTCTCTCCGAGATCTTCGGTTTCCTCCCGCACTCCGAAGACGTGCAGGTTTGTAGGTTAATTGGCTGGGTACAAACGTAAACTGCCCCTCGCGTGAGTAGGATGGTGTCAGTGCACGGGGATCGCCGGTCGGTGTGGACTCGGTGGGCCGAAGGGCCCGTATCCACGATGTGTCTCTGAACTAAATGCCCGATTTGCAAATCGTCAGCTCAAAGACACTGCGTGTTGATCAACTGAACGACCATAAATGGGAATAAAGTGGACTGGAGAGGGGGGCAAATTGTAAGTTTGTGCTGATGTGACAAAATGCGTACTGTTGAGAACAGATGTATCGGAAGAAGTCCTACTCGAT
This sequence comes from Rhinoraja longicauda, assembly GCF_053455715.1. Classification (NCBI taxonomy): domain Eukaryota; kingdom Metazoa; phylum Chordata; class Chondrichthyes; order Rajiformes; family Arhynchobatidae; genus Rhinoraja; species Rhinoraja longicauda. The sequence goes on from NC_135970.1 coordinate 33,639,459, forward strand.
CCAGTGCTTAAAATTCTAAAGCTGTTTGATAACTAATTAACCACGGCCAGTGGCCTCACCGAAGTGGAATCTGTGAGTAATAACTATTAAATTACCAAATATTTGTATCACCCGACACTAATTATGGTTTAAGCTCCGTGATGTACCATGCCTACCAGAATTATACTGCATTGCCTTGAAAGGGATTAATAATAGAACTCACGGCCTGTCGTCAATGCCAAGTGAAAGGAAATCAGATCGGTGGGAATTACATTTCACTGTACAGTGGAATGCTGTAAAGATGTATGTTCTACCATTTAACATTGGAAAGCCTTTTTCAAAAGAAGAATAAATACCTGCCTCTTTTTATTTTCATGTGCAAGATGAAATATATATACGTCCCCACCAGAAATGTCACACGTCGTTTTACTCCAGATATGCTGCCTGACCCTCTGAGTTACTCCGGCACTTTGTGTCTATCTCTGAAATACATATAGCCTTTGTACGCAATAAACTCTATGAATCCCATAGATTGGAACTTGTGTGTGGCATCATGTTGACTAGTAAATCTACAGAAAGCTTTCTGTCAGGTAGCATGCGGCTCACATCGAAGATAGACGCAAAAAGCCAGAGTAACTCAGCGGGACGGGCAGCATCTCCGGAGAGAAGGGATGGGTGACGTTTCGGGATGAGACCCTTCTTAAGACTTAGAGTCAGGGGAGAGGGAACAAGAGGTATGATGTAGACGATGATATAGAGAGATATAGAACAAGCGATATGCATAGGGCGGCACGGTGGCGCTGCGGTAGAGTTGCTGCCTTACAGCGAATGCAGCGCCCGAGACTCAGGTTCGATCCTGACTACGGGCGCCGTCTGTACGGAGTTTGTACGTTCTCCCCGTGACCTGTGTGGGTTTTCTCCGAGATCTTCGGTTTCCTCCCACACTCCAAAGACGTACAGGTATGTAGGTTAATTGACTGGGTAAATGTAAAAATTGTCCCTAGTGTGTGTAGGATAGTGTTAATGTGCGGGGATCGCTGGGCGGCGCGGACTCGGTGGGCCGAAGGGCCTGTTTCCGCGTTGTATCTCTAAGTCTAAATCTAACAAATCATAAGAGTAACAGTGATAAAGGAGACAGCCCACCTCAGAGGAACATGAGGGAAGATTCATTGAATCTATTCCATTCTGAGCAGGAAACATCTTGGACTGCAGGAGAATAATTTCTAATGGGGATTTGGGTCTGCGACCAGGTTTATGATTGTATTGGAGATGTTCAAGAGAGCACAGGGTGGCACGGTAGCGCAGTGGTAGAGTTGCTGCCTTACAACGCCAGAGACCTGAGTTTGATCCTGACTACGGGTGCGGTCTGTACGGAGTTTGTACGTTCTCCCCGTGACCACGTGGGTTTATCTCCGAGATCTCCCGTTTACTCCCACACTCCAAAGACGTGCAGGTTTGTAGGTTAATTAACTTGGTATAAATGTGAAATTGTCCCTAGTGGGTGTAGGATAGTGTGAGTGTTGGGGGATCGTTGGTTGGTGTGGACTCGGTGGGCCGAGGGGCCTGTTTCTGCGCTGTACCTCTAAACTACACAAAAGACACTGCCAGGGTGAATGATTGTGCTGTAGAGATTCAAGAGAGCACTGGTCGGCATGCTGGAGCAGCAGTAGAGTTGCTGCCTCACAGCACCAGAGACCCAGGTTCAATCCCGACCGTGGGTGTTGTCTGAACGGAGTTTGCACGTTCTCTCCGTGATCGCTGAGTTATTCTTGCACTTTTTTTTGTCGAGCATTCCAGTTGCCTTTGTGCCTCAGGGTGATTTTTTTCCCCTTCAGCTCATACAGATGCATAAACTCATCAACATTTATTGGTTCCTAAATAATCGTGTTAACTTTGGGAAGAGCAGGTCACCTCACCATTACAATAACATATGATGAGCGTTTGTCGGCACTGGGCCTGTACTCGCTGGAGTTTAGAAGAATGAGGGGGGGGGACCTCATTGAAACGTGCAGAATAGTGAAAGGCTTGGATAGAGTGGATGTGGAGAGGTTGTTTCCACTAGTGGGAGAGTCTAGGACCAGAGGGCACGGCCTCAAAATTAAACGATGTTCCTTTAGGAAGGAGATGAGGAAGAACTTCTTTAGTCAGAGGGTGGTGAATCTGTGGATTTTTTTTGCCACAGAAGGCTGTGGAGGTCAAGTCAGTGGGTATTTTTAAGGCAGAGATAGATAGATTTGTGATTAGTACGGGTGTCAGGGGTTATGGGGAGAAGGCAGGAGAATGGGGTTAGGAGGGAGAGATGGATCAGCCTTGATTGAATGGTGGAATAGACTTGCTGGGCCGAATGGCCTAATTCTGCTCCTATCACTTATGACCTTAATATTCAGGGTGGTTCAAGGTCTTTGTATAGCAGATGCAAACTGACTTTAACACAGGTCCTCAGAGCTGATCGAAAGTGTCAAAAGATTGATTTAAAAAAAGATTTTGAATATTTACTTCAGCTGAATAAGCCACTGGAGATAGAAAATTAACTTCTCTAGCACATCAAATTAATAATTACAATTGTGGATTTTTTAATTGGATATTCTAAGAAGGCAAAATGTTAGTGCAGTGCTAATGTCCAGCTCCAGGTTCTGCCGAACTGAGGACTTGAATTTTCCTTGAGGTAGAAAAGGAATAAATAACGCCTGGTGCATTTTAGTTTAGTTTCGAGATACGGTATCAATAGACAATAGACAATAGACAATAGGTGCAGGAGGAGGCCATTCAGCCCTTCGAGCCAGCACCGCCATTCAATGCGATCATGGCTGATCACTCTCAATCAGTACCCCGTTCCTGCCTTCTCCCCATACCCCCTCACTCCGCTATCCTTAAGAGCTCTATCCAGCTCTCTCTTGAAAGCATCCAACGAACTGGCCTCCACTGCCTTCTGAGGCAGAGAATTCCACACCTTCACCACTCTCTGACTGAAAAAGTTCCAAACAGGCCCTTCGGCCCACCGAGTCCACGCCGACCAGCCGTCACCTGTTCACACTAGTTCTGCGTTATCCCACTTTCTCCTCCACTCCCTACACACTAGGGGGCAATTTAACAGAGGGCCAATTAACCTACAAACCAGAACGTTTTGGGGATGTGGAGAGAAACCGGAGCACCAGAGACAAACTTTCCTGATTAGTGCGGGTGTCAGGGGTTATGGGGAGAAGGCAGGAGAATGGGGCTGTGAAGGGAGGATAGATCAGCCACGATTGAGTGACGGGGTAGCTTATGATCTTTTGCAAACCCACGCAGGTCACGGGGAGAACGTGCAAACTCCGCACGCAACAGCACCCGAGGTCAGGATCGAACCCCGGTTCCCTGGGGCTGTGAGGCAGCAGCTCTACCCACTGCGCCACCGTGCCACCCTCTGAGAGAGATGGTATTAGTTTATATAGGAGATAGTTTAATCATGAATAATTACTGGTGTGCACTGCATAGTTATCAATAATAGATCAACCTCTCTATCAGTTACCACAAACAGTTACCTTCATTATCTTCAGCATCAAAGCCGGCAGCCCACCTACCTGTTCAATGAAAGCCAACAGGACAACAGAAAGCTTGTCTAGAGTTTAGTCTGATTAAGATCTGCCTCATTTCAACTCACAGGTTGGAGTGAAGTTTTCTTTTACAACAGAAAAACTGTGGGTTACAAAAGCCAAATACATAACCGTTGTTTGCCCGTGTGAACTACTTTGAGTTCAGTTTATGTAAGAAAATAACTGCAGATGCTGGTACAAATCAAAGGTATTTATTCACAAAATGCTGGAGTAACTCAGCAGGTCAGGCAGCATCTCAGGAGAGAAGGAATGGGTGACGTTTCGGGTCGAGACCCGAAACGTCTGAAGAAAGGTCTCGACCCGAAACGTCACCCATTCCTTCTCTCCTGAGATGCTGCCTGACCTGCTGAGTTACTCCAGCATTTTGTGAATAAATACCTTTGAGTTCAGTTCAGTTCATCGTTACTTTTTTTGCATGTCTTCCATTCATTTCCCTTAAACCTAATCAGTCTGAAGAAGGGTCTCGACCCGAAACGTCACCCATTCCTTCTCTCCAGAGATGCTGCCTGACCTGCTGAGTTATTGCAGCTTTTTGTGTCTATCTTTAGTTTAGTTTAGTTTAGTTTAGTTTAGAGATACATGACAGAGATAGAGATTGCAGAAACAGGCCCTTCGGCCCACCGAGTCCGCACCGACCAGCGATCCCCGCTCATTAACACTATCCCACACACACTTGGGGCAATTTACAATTTTACCCAGCCAATTAACCGACAAACCTGTACGTCTTTGGAATGTGGGAGGAAACTGAAGATCTCGGAGAAAACCCACACAGGTCACGGGGAGAACGTACAAACTCCGTAGTCAGGATCGAACCCGGGTCTCTGGCGCTGTAAGGCAGCAGCTCTACCGCTGCGCCACCGTGCCGAACCTCTTGTTTGAATGAAGAGTAAAATCAATTGTAAAGCATAATCAAAGATTGCTGGTGAATGGGACAAATAACACAACCTTGAAACTATACTGCCGGGCAGTCAGTATCGCCTGCATAACATCAAGTGCATTTTATTAACTACTTGCTTGAATTGAAATTGGGCGGCACAGTGGTGCAGCGGGTAGAGCCACTGCTTCACAGCGCCAGAGACTGGGATCCGTGCTAACTACGGGTGCAGATGTTTCAAAGCTGGGTGGTAGTGTGAGCAAAGAGGAAGATGCTATGAGGTTGCAGGGTGACTTGGACAGGTTGTGTGAGTGGGCGGATGCATGGCAGATGCAGTTTAATGTGGATAAGTGTGGGGTTTTCCACTTTGGTTGTAAGAATAAGAAGGCAGATTATTATCTGAATGGTGTCAATATATTGAAAGGGGATGTACAGCGAGATCTGGGTGTCCTAATGCATCAGTCACTGAAAGGAAGCATGCAGGTACAGCAGGCAGTGAAGAAAGCCAATGGAATGTTGGCCTTCATAACAAGAGGAGTTGAGTATAGGAGCAAAGAGGTCCTTCTGCAATTGTACAGGGCCCTAGTGAGACTGCACCTGGAGTACTGTGTGCAGTTTTGGTCTCCACATTTGAGGAAGGATATTCTTGCTATTGAGGGCGTGCAGCGTAAGTTTACTGGGTTAATTCCTGGAATGGCGGGACTGTCATATGTTGAAAGACTGGAGCGACTAGGCTTGTATACACTGGAATTTAGAAGGATGAGAGGGGATCTTATCGAAACGTATAAGATTATTAAGGGGTTGGACACGTTAGAGGCAGGGAACATGTTCCCAATGTTGGGGGAGTCCAGAACCAGGGGCCACAGTTTAAGAATAAGGGGTAGGCCATTTAGAACGGAGTTGAGGAATAACTTTTTCAGTCAGAGAGTTGTGAATCTGTGGAATTCTCTGCCTCAGAAGGCAGTGGAGGCCAATTCTCTGAATGCATTCAAGAGAGAGCTAGATAGAGCTCTTAAGGATAGCGGAGTCAGGGGGTATGGGGAGAAGGCAGGAACGGGGTATTGATTGAGAATGATCAGCCATGATCACATTGAATGGCGGTGCTGGCTCGAAGGGCCGAATGGCCTCCTCCTGCACCTATTGTCTATTGTCTATTGGATGGAGTTTGCATGTTCTCCCAGTGACCACTCTGTCCCTTTGCTTGGGTGAGAGGGGCAGAGATGGGGAGATTGTAGGACGTGTGGCTTCTCATTCGAAATTCCCGTACCCTCAGAAAAAGATTGCTATTAACTCAGAGACCTGAAGTCTATCCCCTCTGTTATCAGCCTTCTGAATGATGTATAGTATTCTCTGATCGAGAAACAAGGAACAGCGCCAGTGACCTGGGTTCAATCCTGACTACGGGTGCTGTCTGGGTGAAGTTTGCATGTTCTCCCTGTGACTACATGGGTTTTCTCCGGGTGCTCCGATTTCCTCCCCCTTTACAAAGACGTACAGGTCTGTAACGTGCTCCTCGTGTGTGGGGGAGCTCCCAAACATCCAGGAGCAGGGGGCCATCTAAATGCTAGTTTAGTTCAGTTCAGAGATACAAGATGGAAATAGGCCCTTCGGCCCACCGAGTCCGTGCTGACCAGCGATCGCTCGTTCGCATTACTTCGATGTTATCCCACTTTCGCATCCACTCTTTACACACTGGAGGCAACTTACAGAAGCTAATTAACCAACAAACCTGCACGTCTTTGGGATGTGCAATGAAACCAGATCACCCGGAGGAAACAGATGCGGTCACGGGGAAAACGTACAAACTCCGTACAGATAGCTCCCCGTGGTCAGGATTGAACCCGGGTCCCTGGCGCTGTGAGGCAGCAACTCTGCCGCTGCGCCACCATGCTCTGATCCAAGGGGAGATATGTTTTCTTTTGCCCGGGTGATGTTCGTCTGGCCTGACTGTGGGCTTTACGTGTGAGGCAGCGTTGTGGAGCAGCAAGTTCATAAGATATATATATATATATATATCATATATATATATATCATATCATATATCATATATATATACAGCCGGAAACAGGCCTTTTCGGCCCTCCAAGTCCGTGCCGCCCAGTGATCCCCGTACATTAACACTATCCTACACCCACTAGGGACAATTTTTACATTTACCCAGCCAATTAACCTACATACCTGTACGTCTTTGGAGTGTGGGAGGAAACCGAAGATCTCGGAGAAAACCCACGCAGGTCACGGGGAGAACGTACAAACTCCTTACAGTGCAGCACCCGTAGTCAGGATCGAACCTGAGTCTCCGGCGCTGCATTCGCTGTAAAGCAGCAACTCTACCGCTGCGCTACCGTGCCGCCCATACGTGACAGGAACGGAATTAGGCCATTCGGCCCATCCGCCATTCAATCATGGCTGATTAACCTCTCCCACCTAACCCCGTTCTCCTGCCTTCTCCCCATAACCTCTGACACCCGCACTAATCAAGAATCTATCTATCTCTGCCTTAAAAATATCCACTGACTTGGCCTCCACAGCCCTCTGTGGCAAAGAATTCCACAGATTCACCACCCTCTGGCTAAAGAAATTCCTCTTCATCTCCTTCCTAAAAGAACGTGCTTTAATTCTGAGGCTGTGACCTCTAGTCCTGGACTCTCCCACTGGTGGAAACATCCTCTCCACATCCACTCTATCCGAGCCTTTCACTATTCTGCACGTTTCAATGAGGCTCCCCCCTCGTTCTTCTAAACTCCAGCGAGTACAGGCCCAGTGCTGACAAACGCTCATCATATTTGTTTATTATTGTGTTTAAGTCCCACGATGTTTGGGGGCAGTCGGCACAGGAGTTGCCATGGTTACCGGTGATAAAGAGAAAGAGGTTTGCAGCCTGGTGATTTATTTATAAATTGTTGGTGATTCGCGGGAAAGTAGTTCTGGCCAAGAGAGATCTTATATGACAAAAACCACACCTCACATACCACATGTCCATCAGTGGTGTACAGAAGCTAAGCCTTCCCACCACGGCCATTCCTTCTTCCTCTCCCCGCTCCCGTCCGGCAGAAGATATAGAAGCTTGAAAGCGCGCACCACCAGACTCAGGAACGGCTTCTTCCCCTCTGTTATCAGGCTTCTGAATGGTCCTTCCATAAGCTAGGGCACTGTCCCATTCACCTCTACCCCATTGCGGACATTGGACTTTGTCTCAGGAACTGGTGCGCTACAATGCTGAGAACTATATTCTGCACTCTGTATCTTCCCCTTTGCTCTGCCTATTGTGCTTGAGTTTCACTTGATTGCATTTATGTAGAGTATCATCTGATCTGTTTGGACAGCATGCAAAACAAAGCTTTTCACTGTACCTCGGTACCTCAGATGTGTGAAAACGCACACCTCCAGATTTAGGGATAACTTTTAGTGCAATGTAAAGTCCAGTAAAGTCTGATTAAAGACAGTCCGAGGGTCTCCAATGAGTTGGATGGTAGCTCAGGACCACTCTCTGGTTGTGGTAGGATGGTTCAGTTGCCTGATAACAGCTGGGAAGAAATTGTCCCTGAATCTGGAGGTGTGCGTTTTCACACTTCTGTACCTCTTGCCTGATGGGAGAGGGGAGAAGAGGGAGTGACCGGGGTGAGACTGCTCCTTGGTTATGCTGCTGGCCTTGCCGAGGTAGCGCGAGGTGTAGATGGAGTCTAATTTGTAAGACAATTAAATATTCATCAACCCTTTACAGAATGTATTCTGCCAGCTTGCCAGGACAACGTTGAGCCTAATATGTTCAAAAAGGCCCTTCAAGATAATTGCACTTTATACATTGAATCTTTCCCCACTGTCTGACTATATTATGAGATTACAAATAGTCATAATCAGTGGCACGGTGGCGCAGCGGTAGAGTTGCTGCTTTACAGCGCTTGCAGCGCCGGAGACCCGGGTTCGATCCCGACTACGGGCACCATCTGTACGGAGTTTGTACGTTCTCCCCGTGACCTGCGTGGGTTTTCTCCGGGATCTTCGGTTTCCTCCCACACTCCAAAGACGTGCAGGTTTGTAGGTTAATTGGCTTGGTGTATGCGTAAATTGTCCCTAGTGTGTGCAGTATAGTGTTAGTGTATGGGGATCGCTGGTCGGCGCGGACTCGATGCGCCAAAGGGCCTGTTTCCATCCTCCATCTCTGAACTAAACTAAACTAGAGTGTGCACACAGCATGTACTACATAGAACGTATTCTACATTTTCCTTTATCTCCATCCCCTTTGTCTCGTTTTCACACCTTACACTTCCTTATCTCTGTATCTCCCTCTCCCCTGACAGTCTGAAGAAGGGTCTCGACCCGAAACATCACCCATTCCTTCTATCCAGAGATGCTGCCTGTCCCACTGAGCTACTCCAGCGTTTTGTGTCTATCTTCTGTATCATAACAGACAATAGACAATAGACAATAGGTGCAGGAGTAGGCCATTCGGGTGTAGGATAGCGTTAATGGGCGGGGATCGCCGGTCAGCTCAGACTCGGTGGGCCGAAGGGCCTGTTTCTGCGCTGTATCTCTAATCTAAACAGGGAAATATCCCATAGGGACACAGCCACCTACACAAGGCTCAAGCTGCAACAGCTGGTCACTAAGTCCACTGCTTCTGGTGAATTTGATCCGTGCTGTTACACATGGCTAGAAATTCAAAATAGTTGAACGATGATCCAAAGAGGACACGTTTTGTGAAAGAAAACCTTGTGACTTCTCACGTGTATGCAGAAGAGGGAGTGGGTGGGAGGGGGGGGGGGGGGGGGGGGGGTGTGGACATGCCACCACCTGTCTTATCATAGTCAGCAGGCGGCCCTGTATATACACTGTACAAGACTGCTTCATGCGTGCAGTAGATGCACCCTGCCAATAGGAGGCAGGATATACAAGCATTTAGACTTTAGAGATGCCGCGTGGCCCATAGAATCCGTGCCGATCAGTGGTCGCCCCGTGTATTACACCGCCAACTACGGGAGTCAAGATCGTTCCCGTCTACGGAAGGTTAGAAGCCCCCGACCGCTGGACGACAGAGATTGAACTTTTCTTCACCTTCCGTCACAGTGAGGAATGTGGAGGAGTCATTGTGGTGGATGTTCATGTTAAAATGTATTTTGTGTGTCCTGTTGCTTTTTTATTGTTATGACTGTATGGAAAATGAAGTTCCTCGTGTGTTGCAAAACATACTTGGTTAATAAGGTATGATTGTGATTGTGTGATTGTGTTTAGCACTATCCCGCACACACTGGGGGCAATTTATAATTTAGAAAAGCCAATCAATCAACAAGCCTGCACGTCTTTGGAGTGTGGGGGGGAAACTGGAGCACCCGGTGAAAACCCACGCGGGTCACGGGGAGAACGTGCAAACTCCGTACAGACAGCGCCCGTAGTCGGGATCGAACCGGGGTCCCTGGCGCCGTGAAGCAGAGAAGAACAGCCCTTCTCTGTCCTCAGTCATCGTTCAACAGCTCGACGGAACAAAGTGGTGGTGAAGTTGAAGAGGTTTGCGCAAGAATGATTTAACATAGGTTTTGTCCCGGACATTATTCACCTTCTTCAGTCTGAAGAAGGGTCACCCGTTCCTTCTCTCCAGAGATGCTGCCTGTCCCGCTGAGTTACTCCAGCATTTCGTGACTATCTTCATCATTCACCTTTACTGTCTCTAACCGCGGAAGCCGATCGCATTTCTCACCTGATCTCTGGTCCTCTGTGATGTAATGGCCAGGTGCTTCACCTCGACATTTCCCTCTCATTCTCTTGTACTCTTGATCGTTTCCCCCCCTCCCCCTTTTGCAGAAGCACTGTGGTGACAAGTTCCCCAAAACATCTTGGGAAAATAAAAATCATAGCAGCGAATGATGTAAAAGACATGGCCAAACCAGGAGCCCCAAATGAATGTAAAAGATTGATTGAGTGAAAGGTACCGCATGGAAACAGGCCCTTCGGCCCACTGAATCCATGCCGACCATCCATCAAAAGTTCACACTAGTTCTATGTTATCCCACTTTCTCATCCACTCCATACACACCAGCGACTTTTTTTAACAGGGGGGCAACTAACCCACAGATCCGCACGTCTTTGGGATGTGGGAGGAAACCTGAGCACCCAGAGGCAACCCACGCCGTCACAGGGAGAACATGCAAACTCCACGCACAGACAGCACCTGAGGTCAGAATCGAACCCGGGACTCTTGGCACAGTACCTTGCACTAAACATTATTCCCTATATACTGTGCACGGCTTGATTGTAATCATGTTTCGTCTTTAGACAATAGACAATAGACAATAGGTGCAGGAGGAGGTCATTCGGCCCTTCGAGCCAGCAGCGCCATTCAATGTGATTATGGCTGATCATTCTCAATCAGTACCCCGTTCCTGTCTTCTCACCATACCCCCTGATTCCGCTCCTTAAGAGCTCTATCTAGCTCTCTCTTGAATGCATTCAGAGAATTGGCCTCCACTGCCTTCTGAGGCGGAGAATTCCACAGATTTACAACTCTATGGCTGAAAAAGTTTTTCCTCATCTCTGTTCTTCGAGCACCACCATTCAATGTGATCATGGCTGATCATTCTCAATCAGTACCCCGTTCCTGCCTTCTCCCCATACCCCCTGACTCCACTATCCTTGAGCTCTATCTGGCTCTCTCTTGAATGCATTCAGTGAATTGGCCTCCACTGCCTTCTGAGGCAGAGAATTCCACAGATTCACAACTCTCTGACTGAAAAAGTTTTTCCTCATCTCCGTTCTAAATGGCCTACCCCTTATTCTTAAACTGTGGCCCCTGGTTCTGGACTCCCCCAACATTGGGAACATGTTTCCTGCCTCTAATGTGTCCAACCCCTTAATAATCTTATATGTTTCGATAAGATCCCCTCTCATCCTTCTAAATTCCAGTGTGTACAAGCCTAGTCGCTCCAGTCTTTCAACATATGACAGTCCCGCCATTCCGGAAATTAACCTAGTAAACCTACGCTGCACGCCCTCAATAGCAAGAATATCCTTCCTCAAATTTGGAGACCAAAACTGCACACAGTACTCCAGGTGCGGTCTCACTAGGGCCCTGTACAACTGCAGAAGGACCTCTTTGCTCCTACGTTAAACTCCTCTTGTTATGAAGGCCAACATTCCATTGGCTTTCTTCACTGCCTGCTGTACCTGCATGCTTCCTTTCAGTGGCTGATGCACTAGGACACCCTTTCTGCTGACTGGATGGCACACAACAAGCAGCTTGGGACACGTGACAATAATACCCCAAACCCCAATCCCTAAACTCTGAACTCCAAACCCTAAAACCCTAAACCCTAAAACTCCCCAAAAGCCCTAAAGTCGTGTTGCTGCCACGTTTGGGCTAGGCCTTGAGTTAGTCAGGTTTGAAGGCCACACACACGCTCCAACATGACTCAACACCCCTCCAGTCCAGTTGCCAATGTGCTTCACTATATGTGGAAAGAAAGATTCCAGTGAAGGAATCATATACTCCGCCGTTCACATAGCTTGAATGTTGGGCAGATAATTTACTGGGCCCAACTTAGAAGTGCATCGGAATCCTCGTGGGTTGTCTGGATAAGTATAGATATAACAAGCAAGATGGTCAAAGCTTTAAACCCAGCTCAGAGCCGCCCCCCCCCCCACCCTTCGATCAGTGCTCACCCTCCTTAGTCCCTGCGAACGCCATTTGTAGACGCAAGGAACTGCAGATGCTGGTTTACGAAGAAAAAAAGAAGCAAAGTTCTGGAGTAACACTTGATTAGTCCAGGTTCTTGATTAGTGCGGGTGTCAGGGGTTATGGGGAGAAGGCAGGAGAATGGTGTTGGGAGGGAGAGATAGATCAGCCATGATTGAACGGCGGAGTAGACTTGATGGGCCGAATGGCCGAATTCTGCTCCTATCATTTATGATCTTATGAACACAGAGGGTCAGGCAGCATCTCTGGAGGATGTGGATAGGTCACGTTTTGGGTCTGGACCCTTCTTCAGGCTGACTGACCCGCTGAGTTACTCCAGCACTTTGTGTCCTTTCTCCACTGTTGCATCAGGCACTGTTGTATGAGAGGAACATGAAATGCTGGAGTAACTCAGAGGGACAGGCAGCGTCTCTGGGGAAAAGGAATGGGTGACCTTTCGAGAAAGGGTCTCGATCCAAAACGTCACCCATTCCTTCTCTCCATAGACGCTGCCTGTCCCCGCTGAGTCACTCCAGCACTTTGTGTCTATCTCCATTGTAAAACCTGCATCTGCAGTTCCTTCCGACACTTTGTTATGTGAGACATCATTCTTATCGACACAGGATGGAACACAAGATCTTGGCGAAGAGATAAACCTATCAGCAATTATTTTAAATGCACTCCATCGTAAATGCCTCTTCAATATTAATCAGCAGAATGCTTAATCCCTTTCAGTTGCTTATGTTTGTTGAATAGAAGTCAGGCTCACCTATTCAGGTACAGCAGCAGCTTTTCAGCCTTCAAGTAAAGTGGATCTCCTTAACGCTTTCACTTTCTTCCTAAAATGATGACCCTGGCATTGGTGAGGTTCTCTGGACCCCCCCCCCCTGCTGTTATTTGTGGTAAATTGCTGGAACTCCAGCATTCGAGAGTCCACCTCCAGCCATGTATATTGTTTCTCTTCCAGTTCTTCCAGTGCAGTCGAGACCACATTGACTGGTTGCGTCACGGCCTGGTTCGGCAACTTGAATGCCCAGAAGCGGAGAAGACTGAACACTGCCCAGTCCATCACCGGCTCTGACCTCCCTCCCCACCATCAAAGGGATTTACCAGAGTCGCTGCCTCAAAAAAGGCAGCCAGCATCATCAGAGACCCACACCACCCTGGCCACGCACTCATTTCACCCCTGCCAATAGACAATAGACAATAGACAATAGGTGCAGGAGGAGGCCATTTAGCCCTTCGAGCACCACCATTCAATGTGATCATGGCTGATCATTCTCAATCAGTACCCCGTTCCTGCCTTCTCCCCGTACCCCCTGACTCCACTATCCTTGAGCTCTATCTAGCTCTCTCTTGAATGCATTCAGTGAATTGGCCTCCACTGCCTTCTGAGGCAGAGAATTCCACAGATTCACAACTCTCTGACTGAAAAAGTTTTTCCTCATCTCCGTTCTAAATGGCCTACCCCTTATTCTTAAACTGTGGCCCCTGGTTCTGGACTCCCCCAACATTGGGAACATGTTTCCTGCCTCTAATGTGTCCAACCCCTTAATAATCTTATATGTTTCGATAAGATCCCCTCTCATCCTTCTAAATTCCAGTGCATACAAGCCTAGTCGCTCCAGTCTTTCAACATACGACAATCCTGCCATTCCGGGAATTAACCCAGTAAACCTACGCTGCACGCCCTCAATAGCAAGAATATCCTTCCTCAAATTTGGAGACCAAAACTGCACACAGTACTCCAGGTGCGGTCTCACTAGGGCCCTGTACAACTGAAGAAGGACCTCTTTGCTCCTATACTCAACTCCTCTTGTTACGAAGGCCAACATTCCATTGGCTTTCTTCACTGCCTGCTGTACCTGCATGCTTCCTTTCAGTGACCGATGCACTGCCATCGGGAAGAAGGTACAGGAGCCTGAAAACTGTAATGTCCAGGTTCAGGAACCCCAGCCATCAGGCTATTAAACTCTACAACCCCAAATAAGCTCTGAATTACAATAGATTATTATTATTATTATTATTATTATTATTATTATTATTATTATTATTATTATTATTATTATTATTATTATTATTATTATTATTATTATTATTATTATTATTATTATTATTATTATTATTATTATTATTATTATTATTATTATTATTATTATTATTATTATTATTATTATTATTATTATTATTATTATTATTATTATTATTATTATTATTATTTACAGTGTACTACATTTACATACTCTGTTGTGCTGCAGAAAGTAAGGATTTCATTGTTCTATCTGGGACATTTGACAATAAAACACTCTGGACTCTTGACTCTTCCCGTTGGAATTCTCTCTGAAATTCCTGATGAGTGTGTTGATGATTTAGTGCAGTTTAGTTGAGTGGCGTCGAGTGGGGTTTAGGTAGACACAAAATGCTGGAGTAACTCAGCGGGTCAGGCAGCGTCTCAGGAGAGAAGGAATGGGTGACGTTTCGGGTACCCGTCTGATTCCTATTAAAGCTTTCCTCCTTCACCTTAAATCTCTGTCCTCCGGTCCTCGATTCCCCTACTCTGGGCAAGAGACTCTGCGCATCTACCCGATCTATTCCTCTCATGATTTTGTACACCTTTATAAGATCACCCCTCATCCTCCTGCGCTCCAGAGAATAGAGTCTCAGCCTACTCAACCTCTCCCCTACTCTGGGCAAGTGACTCTGTGCATCTACCTGATCGACTCCTGTTATGATTTTACACTCCAAATGCAGCCTGACCAAAATCCTACAAGGCTGCATCTTAACTTCTAGACTTATATTGTACACCCGGCCCTATGAGGGCAAGCATACCAAACATGCAGCCCACCTAACGCTTCTATCAAATGAGGAAAAATCTTGACGTCTGATGTTTCCCTGGCCTTATTGATGTAATTACACGTCATAGTTGATTTAATAGTGGTCCACTCAGAATCCAAATAAGCTGCCTCATAATGAAAAGGTGTTACTTGATGCTGAAACATCTCATGAACTGAATATTTAAATCCATCATAGGTGATGGATTACGATAACGGCTCATATAACATCATTGGGAAGATTAGTTTAGTTTAGTTTAGAGATACAGCGCGGAAACAGGCCCTTCGGCCCGACAAGTCCTCGCAGACCAGCGATCCCGGCACATTAACACCTTCCTGCACACACTCGGGACAGTTTACACATACCAAGCCAATTAGCCCAGGTATCACAAAATGCTGGAGTAACTCAGCGGGTCAGGCAGCATTTCAGGAGAGAAGGAATGGGTGGCGTTTCGCGTCGAGACCCTTCTTCAGACTGATGTCAGGGGAGGGGGTGGGACAAAGAAAGGATGTAGTTGGAGACAGGAAGACAGTGGGAGAACTGGGAAGGGGGAGGGGAAAGAGAGGGACAGAGTAGCTATCAAAGTTGGAGAAATCAATGTTCATACCGCTGGGGTGTAAGCTGCCCAAGCGAAATATGAGGTGCTGTTCCTCCAATTTGCGGCGGGCCTCACTATGACAATGGAGGAGGCCCAGGACGGAAAGGTCAGACTGGGAGTGGGAGGGGGAGTTGAAGTGCTGGGCCACCGGGAGATCAGGTTGAAAACGCACAACTCCAGATCCAGGGACAGTTGTCGGGATCCCGGACTTTTTTAGTTTAGTTTAGAGATACAGCACGGAAACAGGCCCTTCAGCCCACCGAGTCCGCGCCGACCAGCGATCCCCGCACACACTAACACTAACCTACACACACTGGGGACAATTTACATTTATACCAACCCTATTAACCTACAAACCCGCACATCTTTGGAGTGTGGGAGGAAACCAAAGATCTCGGGGGAAACCAACGCAGGTCACGGGGAGAACGTACAAACTCCGCACAGACAGCACCCGTAGTCGGGATCGAACCCGGGCCTCCGGCGCTGCGGGGCAGCAACTCTACCGCTGCGCCACCGTGCCGCCCACAGTGACTTCCAACTTTCATGTTGACTGCCAACATGCATTGCAATTATAAGGATTCGTTTCATGCCACTCCCGTAGCTACGGGTTTGAGATGCCATGTCACATTACAATGTAACTCTGTGCTGGAGAAGGAGTAAAAATATCCTCCAACACCATTGTGTATTTAACACAGAAATCACAGCCTAATTATAGGTGCGAGGTTCGAACAGTGGCAGTGAAACATTTCAAAGCGTTTTTTGTTCACACCTTCAACAACCTAAAACTAAAGCCGAGATGGTTTTCCCCTGAAGAACAGCAACAGAGCTTATTTTTAAACTTCCTTGACGAAGCTGAGCCAAGATCTATGGGGGTTTATGGGGTAGTCAGCAAAGCTTGTGGGGGGGTGGGCAGGGATTGTGATGTTTGCTTGTTAACTGCTGAGTTTGTACCATCTGCCTGTGCTGATTTTTATCCCTTACATTTAGATCACAGACTGTACGTGTGATTGGCTTCACACATCCACAAGAGGAGAAATGCACAAAAGGACACACACAGGGGCGGCACGGTGGCGCAGCGGTAGAGTTGCTGCCTTACAGCCCTTGCAGCGCCAGAGACCCGGGTTCAATCCCGACCACGGGTGCTGTCTGTACGGAGTCTGTACCTTCCTCCCTGTAACCCGCGTGGGTTTTCTCCGAGATCTTCCGTTTCCTCCCACACTCCAAAGACGTACAGGTCTGTTGGTTAATTGGCTTGGTATGAGTGTAAATTGTCCCCAGTGTGAGTAGGATGGTGTTAGTGTGCGGGGATCGCTGGTCGGCGCGGACTCGATAGGCCGAAGGGCCTGTTTCCACGCTGTATCTCTAAACTGAACTAAAAAGTGCTGGAATAACTCAACAGGTTGGGCAGCATCTCTTGAGACTATGGACAGGTGACATTTTGGGTCGGGACCCTTCTTTAGCCTGGTTGTTGTGGGGGGGGGGGGGGGGGGGAGAGGAGGGGGGGAGGAGGGGGGGGAGAGGAGACGTCTGGAAGAGGGGAGAGGCGCGACAAAGAATGGCAGGTGGACACAGGGAAGGGAGGTGTTTGATAGGCAGATAGACCCACAGAGTGATACAGTGTGGAAACAGGCCCACACCGACCAACATGTCCCAGCTACACTAGTCCCATCTGCCCGTGTTTTGTCCATATCCCTCCAAACCAGTCCTATCCATGTCCCTGTCTAACTGTTTCTTAAACGTTGGGATAGTCCCAGCCTCGACTACCTCCTCTGGCAGCTTTTATTCACAAAATGCTGGAGTAACTCAGCAGGTCAGGCAGCATCTCGGGAGAGAAGGAATGGGCGACGTTTCGGGTTGAGACCCTTCTGCAGACTGATGTCAGGGGGGCGGGACAAAGGAAGGATATAGGTGGAGACAGGAAGATAGAGGGAGAACTGGGAAGGGGGAGCAGAAGAGAGGGACAGAGGAACTATCTAAAGTTGGAGAAGTCGATGTTCATACCACTGGGCTGCAAGCTGCCCAGGCGAAATATGAGGCACTGTTCCTCCAATTTCCGGCGGACATCTCCTCCTCTGGCAGCTCGTTCCATACACCCACCACCCTGTGTGAATAGTTGGAACGAAGGCCAGAGATAAAAGCAGAAGTTGTGAGACAGGGTTGAAGAGGTGTGAATTGTGAAGCTAGAGGAATCTGCAGGGAGCTGAATTCATCTGTCATTGATGCCAGCTGAAGTTCAATGGTTCAAAGGTTCTTTATTGTCATGTTGGCGCGGCACTGTGCAATTCTTTTGCACAACCCACAAATGCACAGTCAGCATATTGTGGTGATGTTTACTTTAGTTTAGTTTAGAGGTACAGCGAGCCCGCACCGACCAGTGATCCCCGCGCACTTACGCTATCCGACACGCTCTGGGGACAATTTTACACGTACAGCAAGCCAATTAACCCACAAACCTGTACGTCTTTGGACTGGGGGAGGAAGATCTTAGAGAAAACCCACGCGGGTCACAGAGAAAACATACAAACTCCGTACAGGCAGCACCCGTAGTCAGGATCGAACCCGGGTCTCTGGGGTTGTTAGGCAGCATCTTTACCGCTGCACCACCGTGCCACCCATCATTGATTTAGAAATTGCCTTTCAAAACTTTGTGGTCACTTTTAGAGACATAGAGTGATTACAGTGTGGAAACAGGCCCTTCGGCCCAACTTGCCCACACCGGCCAACAGCTACACTAGTCCCACCTGCCCACATTTGGTCCATATCCCTCCAAACCTGTCCTATCCATGTACCTGTCTAACTGTTTCTTAAACGTTGGAATAGTCCCAGCCTCAACTACCTCCTCTGGCAGCTTGTTCCATACACCCACCACCCTTTGTGTGATAAAGTTACCCTTTAGATTCCCAGTAAATCTTTTCCCTTCGCCTTAAACCTGTCCTCTAGTCCTCAATTTTCCTACTCTGGCAAGAGACTCTGTGCATCTACCCGATCTATTCCTCTCATGATTTTATACATAAGATCGCCCCTCTTCCTCCTGCGCCCCAAGGAATAGAGACCCAGCCTACTCAACCTCTCCCTTTAGCTCAGACCCTCTAGTCCTGGCAACATCCTTGTAAATCTTCTCTGCACCCTTTCCAGCTTGACAACATCTTTCCTATAACACGGTGCCCAGAACTGAATACAATACTCTAAATGCGGCCTTACCAACGAATTTTGCATTGTTAAAAAAAAGATTTTTCTAATTAATAACAAATAATATCAAAACTCTGCTATCCCTAACCCTGATCAAGACTAGGAACCTAAAGTCATTTCACTTTTCATTTTAGAAACATAGAAACATAGAAAATAGGTGCAGGAGTAGGCCATTCGGCCCTTCGAGCCAGCACCGCCATTCAATATGATCATGGCTGATCATCCAGAATCAGTGCCCCGTTCCTGCTTTCTCCCCATATCCCTTGATTCCCTTAGCCATAAGAGCTACATCTAACTCTCTCTTGAAAACAATTTTTTAATATGCACTGGAAATTGTATGCTTGGCTAATTTGATAACTTGTAAAAATTAATTACACAGTGCTGACTTGATCATAATGCTTGTGATTTTGGATGGGTACAGCACGCTGTGGTGAAGAGGGAATGATAGCCTGCCAGCTCACAGGACTTCCTCTTATGAAGAACCGTCCTTGGAAACCAGCCATTACCAGTGCTCCGGTCGGTGCCCCATGTGGTTCATTAAACGTACAATCCCTGCACTGGATGAAGTGAGTGGGCAACTACTCAGCAAACGCAGTTCAACGCAGGGACATCCAATGTCATCCAAGTTGAACCAAAAATAAAGGGCGGCACGGTGGCGCAGCGGTAGAGTTGCTGCCTTACAGCGAATGCAGCACCGGAGACACAGGTTCGATCCTGACTACGGGCGCCGTCTGTACAGAGTTTGTATGTTCTCCCCGTGACCTGCGTGGGTTTTCTCCGAGATCTCCGGTTTCCTCCCACACACCAAAAACGTACAGGTACGTAGGTTAATTGGCTGGGCAAATGTAAAAAAAAATAAAAAGTTGTCCCTAGTGTGTGTAGGATAGTGTTAATGTGCGGGGATCGCTGGGCGGCGCGGACCCGGTGGGCCGAAGGGCCTGTTTCCGCGCTGTATCACTAAATCTAAAAAAATCTAAAATCTAAAATCAGATCAGTTTTTTAGTCGTCGTAGTTTCCCAAGGAGTCGTGGGCCTAACTCAACGAAACGCCAGTGAAAGGAGGTGCCCACTTGATAATCCCAATGATATACTTGCATCCACAGGATTCGTTTTATTTTGAGAGATAGTTTTTGCACACAGAGTTATTTTCAGTAGTTTCATTTCATTCAGCAGCAGTAGTTCCATTTATTGCCATGTTTTACTGAGGTGCAGGTAAAAGCATTTGCTGCGTGCGAGCCAGTCTGCGGATGGATAATACATGATTACAATCGATCCATTTACAGTGTACAGATACATGATGAAGGGAATGACGTTTAGTGCAAGGTAAAGCCAGCAAAGTCCGATCAAGGGCAGTCCGAGGGTCACCAAGGAGGCTGATGGCAGTTCAGGACTGCTCTCTGGTTGTGATAGGATGATTCAGTTGTGTCAGAGGTTATTGGGAGAAGGCAGGAGAATGGGGTTGGGAGGGAGAGACAGATCAGCCATGATTGAATGGCGGACAAGACTTGATGGGCCGAATGGCCTAATTCTGTTCCGATCACTTATGAACCTATGAGCTTATTTATTCTTAGTTGGTATATTTAGTTAGATAGTCAGGTAATTGGCTTTGGGGTTGGTTTTCTTGGTGGAGTGCTTTTCCTGGGAGTTACAGCACAAGTACTTTGTGTTTTGATTGTAAGTCGTGTATAGAATGAGCTGCCAGAGGAGGTAGTTGAGGCAGGTGCGATAACAGCATTTAAAAGACATTTGGACATGTACATGGACAGGACAGGTTAAGAGGGATAGGGACCAAGGGAAGGTAAGTGGGACCAGTGTAGATGGGGCACCTTGGTTGGCATGGATGAGTCGGGCCGAAGGGCCTGTTTCCATGCTGTACGACTCTATGATTCTAAAGGGACTTGATCTGAATACATGCTCAGATCATCCATCCATGCTCTCCAGAGATGCTGCCTGACCCGTGGAGGTACTCTAGCACTCTGTCTGAGATAGTCTGAGGTTCAAAGAAACTATTATCTTATTGCATTGCTCACAACAAAATTTGATATAAAAAGGCAAAACTAGCAGGAGAGTCTAGGACTAGAGGTCACAGCCTCAGAATTAAAGGCATACCTTTAGACGGGAGATGAGGGGGAACTTCTTCAGTCGGATGGTGGTGAATCTGTGGGATTCATTGCCACAGAAGGCTGTGGAGGCCAAGCCAATGGAGTACAGAACAAATTAATTAAGTGCAGCCTGGCTTACAACATGAAAGTACATGTGTGGGAAGGAACTGCAGATGCTGCTTTAAATTGAAGATAGACTCAAAATGCTGGAGTAACTCAGCGGGACAGGCAGCATCTTTGGAGAAAAGGGAATGGGTGACGTTTCGGGCCGAGACCCTTCTTCAGACCATTAAAGTACATGTGCCTTTCCTCTTGTCTCCAGTAACCAAGGCTGGGTTGTGCAGGCCTGGTATATCAGACACTTCCATAGAGTCATAGACTGATACAGTGTGGAAACAGGCCCTTCAGCCCAACTCGCCCACACTGGCCAACAACGTCCCAGCTACACTGGTCCCACCTGCCTGCGTTTGGTCCATATCCCTCCAAACCTGTCCGACCCATGTACCTGCCTAACTGTTTCTTAAACGTTGGGATAGTCCCAGCCTCAACTACCTCCTCTGGCAGCTTGTTCCATACACCCACCACCCTTTGTGTGAAAAAGTTACCCTTTAAATCTTAGGGGGGATCTTATAGAAACATATAAAATTCTTAAGGGGTTGGAGAGGCTAGATGCGGGAAGATTGTTCCCGATGTTGGGGGAGTCCAGAACCAGGGGTCACAGCTTAAGGATAAGGGGGAAGTCTTTTAGGACCGAGATGAGAAAACATTTCTTCACACAGAGAGTGGTGAGTCTGTGGAATTCTCTGCCACAGAAGGTAGTTGAGGCCAGCTCATTGGCTATATTTAAGAGGGAGTTAGATGTGGCCCTTTTTGCTAAAGGGATCAGGGGGTATGGAGAGAATGCAGGTACAGGCTACTGAGCTGGAAAATGATCAGCCATGATCATATTAAATGGCGGTGCAGGCTCGAAGGGCCGAATGGCCTACTCCTGCACCTATTTTCTATGTTTCTATGATTCCCATTAAATCTTTTCCCTTCACCTTAAACCTGTCCTCTGGTCCTCAATTTGCCTACTCTGGCAAGAGACTCTGTGCATCTACCCGATCTATTCCTCTCATGATTTTATACACCTCTATTAGATCATCCCTCGTCCTCCTGTGCTCCAAGGAATAGAGACCCAGCCTACTCAACCTCTTGTGTGAAAAAGCTACCCCTCAGATTCCTATTAAATCTTTTCCCCTTCACCTTGAACCTATGTCCTGTGGTGCTCGATTCCCGTACTCTGGGCAAGAGACTGTGTGCATCTACCCGATCTATTCCTCTCATGGTGTTATACACTCAGCTCTGTTCTGACTGCAAGGTTGCAGGACTGACGTGAGCGTCAAGATTGTGGTGAGAGTGGGGTTGGCAGCTCAGCCCGATGCTGCGCATCGAGGTGGACATCTTCTGCTCGATTGGATTGACTGCTCCTCCTGCTGAAACGTCATCCAGAGCCCGATCCATGAGTCAGGAGCACTCTGGCCTTGATGTGTGTCTTTCCGCCTACACTTTGAGACCTGCCAAATTAAGCTTTGCAAACGGGGGAAGGGCGCCCCTTGTAAACCTTGCCCGCAAGGGATCGAAGAGATGCGTAGAAGGGAACTGCAGGTGCTGGCTTAAACCAATTATAGACTCAAAAATGCTGGGGTAACTCGGTGGGACAGGCAGCATCTCTGGAGAGAAGGAATGGGTGACGTTTCACATCGAGACCTTTCTCCAGACTGGTTGGGGATAAGGGAAACGAGAGACATAGACGATGATGTGGGGAGATAAAGAACAATGAATGAAAGATATGAAAAAATGTAACGATGATAAAGGAAACGGGCCATCGTTAGCTGTTTGTTGGGTGAAAACAAGAAGCTGGTGCCACTTGGGTGGGGGAGTTTACTTGGGAGTCCGCATCACAGAGGATCTGTCATGGGCAACGCACATTGCCGCACTGGTGGGTAAGGCAAAGCAGCGCCTTTACCACCTTAGACAGCTGAAGAAATTCAGAGTGTCTCTGAGGATCCTTCATTGCTTCTACTCTGGGGTTGTAGAGAGCATCCTGTCCGGCAACATTACAGTCTGGTTTGGGAACAGCTCTGCCCAGGACAGGAAGGCCCTGCAGAGAGTAGTGTGTTCGGCAGAATGCACCATGGGAACTACACTCGCCCCCCTGCAGGACCTATACATCAGGAGGTGCAGATCCAGAGCAAGCAAGATCATGAGGGACCCCTGCCACCCCAGTAACGGACTGTTCCAGATGTTACGATCAGGCAAACGCCTCCGCTGTCACGCTGTGAAAACGGAGAGGATGAGACGGAGTTTCTTCCCACAGGCCATCAGGACTGTCAACTTTTATAACCCCAGAGACTAATTTTTTGTCTACACTATAGTAACTTATTAACTTTATTTATATGCTGTAACTGTAATTCTTTTTTTGTGCACAATCCGCAGGCATTGCCACTTTCATTTCACTGCACATCGTGTATGTGTATGTGACAAATAAACTTGACTTGACTTGGAGGGATGGAGAGAGAGAGGGAATGCCGGGGCTACCTGAAGTGAAATAAATCAATATTCATAGCACTGAGCTGTAAGCTGCCCAAGCGAAATATGAGATGCTGTTCCCCCCAATTTCCTTTCAGCCTCACTCAGCTTTGGCACAAGTGGGTTTCCAGGAATAGTGCAGCCTGGCGAACCCGTCACATCTCATCTCATCAAAGCCGGAGCATGGCTCCTGGTCATCACTTTATTATGTAATTAGTGGAAATGTAAGAGCAGCTTATAAACAATATTGCTGCTGCAACAAGAGACGGTTTGTGGCAGCCACAGTCAAGAGCCAAGAGTGTTTCATTGTCAACATGCGCCAAAAAAGGAACACTGAGATCCTTACCTGCAGCAGCACAGCAGGGCCAGTGAACACAGTAGACAATAGACAATAGACAACAGGTGCAGGAGTAGGCCATTCGGCCCTTCGAGCCGGCAGCCAGTAGGTGGCGGCACGGTGGCGCGGAGTTAGAGTTGCCGCCTCACAGCGCCAGAGACCCGGGTTCCATCCTGTCTACGGGCGCTGTCTGTGCGGAGTTTGTACGTTCGCCCCATGAACACGTGGGTTTTTTCCGGGTGCTCCGGTTTCCTCCCACATTCTAAAGACGTGCGTATTTGAAGGTTAAGTGGCTTCTGTAAACTGTAAATTGTCCCTGGAGTGTGTAGGATAGTGCTAGTGTACGGGACGATCGCTGGTCGGCACGGACTCTGTGGGCTAAAGGGTGAAGTCAGATACGGTAACGGTGTTGAAGAGACATTTGCACAGGGATATGAAGGGAATGGGAGGTCATGGATCAGGTGCAGGCAGACGAGGCCAGATTACTTTGGCAATATGTTCGGCACAGACTCTGTGGGTTGAAGGGCCTGTTCCTGTGCTGCACTGTTCTATGTTTTATGTTTTAAACGGCCCTCTGCTTCTGACTGAAGAGAAATGAAGCTAATTGGCATCAACGCATTGCCAATTGTCCCACCAGGTGGCAGTGTGATCCATAATCACTAACTGTGTATTGATACACATTTACATTCTGATTGATACAATTCAAATCTATTATTTTATGTGTAAAGCTTGCTATTACACAACGATTAGTTTAGTTTAGTTTAGGGATACAGCGCGGAAACAGGCCCTTCGGCCCACCGAGCCCGTGCTGGCCAGCGATCACTGCTGGTCTTAGACTCACCCACTAGCGGAAACATCCTCTCTAGAGCGTTCTTCTGGGGAGCTAGTATAGACGTGATGGGTTGAATGGCATCCAGGTACAGTGTTCAAAAGTGACCACAATGCTCCCGACCCAAAACGTCACCCATTTTTGTTCTCCAGAGATGCTGCCTGACCCGCTGAGTTACTCCAGCACTCTGTGAAACGTCACCTATCCGTGTTCTCCAGAGATGCTGCCCGACCCGCTGAGTTACTCCAGCACTCTGTGTCCTTCTTTCTTGCAATGGTCCAAACTTTGTATTGCATGTTATCCAAACAGATCAGATAATACTACACTTACAGGTATGAGCAAGAAGGCGCATGGATAGACAATAGACAATAGACAATAGACAATAGGTGCAGGAGTAGGCCATTCAGCCCTTCGAGCCAGCACCGCCATTCAATGCGATCATGGCTGATCACTCTCAATCAGTACCCCGTTCCTGCCTTCTCCCCATATCCCCTCACTCCGCTATCCTTAAGAGCTCTATCCAGCTCTCTCTTGAAAGCATCCAACGAACTGGCCTCCACTGCCTTCTGAGGCAGAGAATTCCACACCTTCACCACCCTCTGACTGAAAAAGTTCTTCCTCATCTCCGTTCTAAATGGCCTACCCCTTATTCTCAAACTGTGGCCCCTTGTTCTGGACTCCCCCAACATTGGGAACATGTTATCTGCCTCTAATGTGTCCAATCCCCTAATTATCTTATATGTTTCAATAAGATCCCCCCTCATCCTTCTAAATTCCAGTGTATACAAGCCCAATCGCTCCAGCCTTTCAACATACGACAGTCCCGCCATTCCGGGAATTAACCTAGTGAACCTACGCTGCACGCCCTCCATAGCAAGAATATCCATCGTCAAATTTGGAGACCAAAACTGCACACAGTACTCCAGGTGCGGTCTCACCAGGGCCCGGTACAACTGTAGAAGGACCTCTTTGCTCCTATACTCAACTCCTCTTGTTACGAAGGCCAACATTCCATTGGCTTTCTTCACTGCCTGCTGAACCTGCATGCTTCCTTTCATTGACTGATGCACTAGGACACCCAGATCTCACAAAAAGGTGGAGTAACTCAGCGGGACAGACAGCATCTCTGGAGAGAATGGGTGACGTTTCGGGTCAAGACCCTTCTTCAGACCACACATATGTTTGCTTTTTGCGTGTACATATGTGCGCATGTGTGTATAACTATATGTATATATGATCTATATATATATGTATATTTGTAAGTATGTGCACACTGAACTTCTTTCTCTCTCGTTTATTATCTTGTTTACTGTGTACTATGTTTACACCTTGTCTTGTGGTGCTGCAATAGTCAATAATCAAGTTTATTTGTCACATACGCATAAATGTGCAGTGATATGATAGATTACCCACTGTCCAACAATCAGAGCAATAAAAATAAGTAATAACACACACAATCATAAACCAACACCAAACAAAAAGAAACATCCATCACAGTGAGTCTCCTCCAGTCACCTCCTCACTGTGATGGAAGGCCACAATGTCTTTTCTCTTCCCCTGCCGTCTTTTCCTACAAGTAAGAACGTCATTGTTCTGTCTGGGACACACGACAATAAAACACTCGACTCTTGAAATGCCATCAAGACAAACTCAAGTACAATAGGTAGAGCTAAGGGGAAGATACCGAGTGCAGAATATAGTTCTCAGCATTGTAGCGCACCAGTTCCAGAGACAAAGTCCAATGTCCGCAATGGGGTAGAGGAGAATGGGACAGTACCCCAGCTTATGGAAGGACCGTTCAGAAGCCTGATAACAGAGGGGAAGAAGCTGTCCCTGAGTCTGGTGGTGCACGCTTTCAAGCTTAGAAACATAGAAAACATTGAAAATAGGTGCAGGAGTAGGCCATTCGGCCCCTCGAGCCAGCACCGCCATTCAACATGATCATGGCTGGTCATCCAAAATCACTACCCCGTTCCTGCTTTCTCCCCATATCCCTTGATTCCGTTAGCCCGAAGAGCTAAATCTAACTCTCCCTTGAAAACATCCAGTGAATTGGCCTCCCCCTGCCTTCTGTGGCAGAGAATTCCCCAGATTCACATCTCTCTGGGTGAAAAAGTTTTTCCTCATCTCAGTCCTAAATGGCCTACCCCTTATTCTTAAACTGTGACCCCCTGGTTCTGGACACCCCCCGCAGCAGGAACATTTTCCCTGCATCTACCTGACCAATCCTCGAAGCATTTTATATGTTTCTATGACCCCCCCTCTCATCCTTCTAAATTCCAGCGAATCTAAACCCAGTCGACCCGTTCATTCATTTAACTGGAGTCGTATTCACTTGAATAAATATCTCCTATCCACACAAATTATTTGTAACGACCGAATATTCTCCAGTTGTTCAAGATGTTGGTAAGGCTACATTTGGAGTATTATGTGGGAAGGAACTGCAGATGCTGGTTTACAATGAAGATAGACGCAAAATGCTGGAGTAACTCAGCGGGTCAGGCAGCATCTCTGGAGAGAAGGAATGGGTGACGTTTCAATAGACAATAGACAATAGACAATAGGTGCAGGAGGAGGCCATTCGGCCCTTCGAGCCAGCACCACCATTCAATGTGATCATGGCTGATCATTCTCAATCAGTACCCCGTACCTGCCTTCTCCCCATACCCCCTGACTCCGCTATTCTTAAGCTCCTGAAGCTGGAGAGAGTGCAGAGATGATTTACAAGGACATTGCCAAGACTCGGGTGTGCCACATGCCTCTAGGTGGGGGTTTGTAGGTTAATTGGCCCTCTGTAAATTGCCCCAGGTGTGCAGGGAGCAGATTAAAAATTGGGATAACATAGAACTAGCGTGAGCGGGTGATCGATGGTTAGCATGGACTCGGTGGGCCGAAGGGCCGGTATCTTCAATCAGTTCAATCAAACTTCTGTTCCGGTCGGTAGGACTAGACAAGGACTGGATGATCAGCCATCCATGAAACATCCCTCCAGAATATGGATCGAAGGTTTTTACAGGCAAAATGTGTAGGAAGGAACTGCAGATGCTGGTTTACACCGAAGATAGACACAAAATGCTGGAGGAACTCATAGCAGCATCTCTGGAGAGAAGGAATGGCTGATGGAGTCTGAAGAAGGGTCTTGACCAGAAACGTCACCCATTCCTTCTCTCCTGATATGCTGCCTGTCCCGTTGAGTTACTCCAGCATTGCTGTATATCTTCAAGGTTTTACATAGTCAGGGATCAAGCATTCAAAAACAACCAAAGTAGCTTTACTTTTTTTAAACTTTGGGCCAACTTTTGCCGACAAACTTTAATAAGGACAATGATGCTTCCACTGAACTCTCTCTGCAGCTCAATTAAGAAGCACAGAGGGTTTTGAATATAAATGTGATTATCATAGGTTTTGGTCTGAGGTGACTTGTTCTTGCTAATAGCACTGCAAAAAAAGAAAACAACACTCCTCTCTCTGCCTGCCTCTGCCTCGCTTGCACTCTGGTCTCAGAGGAGTAACAATTAGCACAGCTGTCCCACACTGACAGGGACCCAGGTTCACCTCTGACCTCCGGTGCAGTCCAATGTGGCAAGATTTAACTGTGTGGATTTCTGCTGGGAGCTAGCCTGTGCCAAATGTGTTCTGGTCATTTAATTAGCTAACTTAGTGTAGGCACGCAGAAAAAAAGTTGGCAGATGAGAGAGAGAGAGAGAGAGAGAGAGAGAGAGAGAGAGAGAGAGAAAGAGAGAGAGAGAGAGAGAGAGAGAGAGAGAGAGAGAGAGAGAGAGAGAGAGAGAGAGAGAGAGAGAGAGAGAGAGAGAGAGAGAGAGAGAGAGAGAGAGAGAGAGAGAGAGAGAGAGAGAGAGAGAGAGAGAGAGAGAGAGAGAGAGAGAGAGAGAGAGAGCAAATTGGAGGGGAATGGGAAATGAGATAGGGATTGATGGGATTAGCATAGAGCAAAAGGGCGGCACGGTGGCGCAGCGGTAGAGTTGCTGCTTTACAGCGCTTGCAGCGCCGGAGACCCGGGTTCCATCCCGACTACGGGTGCTGCCTGTACGGAGTTTGTACGTTCTCCCAGCGACCTTCGTGGGTTTTTCTCTGAGATCTTCGGTTTCCTCCCGCTCTCCAAAGACTTACAGGTTTGTAGGTTCATTGGTTTGGTACAAGTGTAAATTGACCCCAGTGTTAGTGTGCGGGGATCGCTGGTCGGTGCGGTCTCGGTGGTCTGACGGGCCCGTTTCCGCGCTGTATCTCTAAACTAAACTAAATGGACCAGGTCAATTTTATCCCTTTCACAACAAGAGAGATAGAAACTCAACCCATCCCAAAAGAGTTAGAATTTGCACACCTGTTATCAGGCAACTGACTCTATCTGCACTTCACGCTGCCTCAGCAAGGCCAGCAGCATAATCAAGGACCAGTCTCACCCCGGTCACTCCCTATTCAACCCCTCTCCCATCGGGCAAGAGGTACAGAAGTGTGAAGACGCACATCTCCAGATTCAGGGACAGTTTCTTCCCGGCTGTTATCAGGCCACGGAACCGTCCTCTCACCAACTAGAGAGCGGTCCTGACCTCCCATCTACCTCATTGGAGACCCTCGGATTATCTTTAGTAAGACTTTATCTTGCACTGAACGTTATTCCCTTTATCCTGTATCTGTACACTGCGGACGGCTTGGTTTTGATCAGGTGTAGTCTTCCCGCTGATTGGTTCGCACACAACATAAAGAGTTTTCATTGTACCTCGGAACACGTGACAATAAACACAACTAATTAAACTTATGAAGGTGATTCGTGGGGGATGACCAGAATGGAGGCAACGTTTAAGTACCGTACCGACGTCACCCGTAGTCGGGATTGAACCCGGGTCCCTGACGCTGAGAGGCTCCAACTCTACCCCTGCTCCACCATAAGAGGGAAAGATAGAACAGTCATGATTGAATGGCAGTGTGGACTCAATGGGCCGAATGGACTCGTTCTGTTCCTGTGACTTATGAACCCGTTGAGTTACTCCAGCACTTTGTATCCATCGCAGCACCTGCAGTTCCTCGCCTCCACAGATTGGGGTCTTTAGACGGGTTACGTGAATGAGGCCGTGCCTTTGAAGGCCTCTCCATGTTTCTGAGCAACAAGACCAGGCAACTCCTGCACAGCCACATGAAGGTCAACAAAACTACAGCGCCATTAGTCAAAGACACGCTCTCTGGGAGACAGTCTGTCCAAGCCGGAACAAGCCATTCATTACAAAAGTCCAGCGCCTGTGCGTGCTTTGGTTGTCAATGAATATCACCTTATCATATCAGGGCCGGTAGCTGTGTGCTTCAGAGCGCCTCCCAGCCAGCGTGCATTGTGTCGGTGTGCTCTGCTGTGAAGTAGGATGTGTGTTCAGTTACTCCCCCTTGTGCGGAGAGCACACATTCCTCCTCTGACCCTTCCACTCCAGAGACAGCTGCCACAGCTTCAGAAACAACATCACATCGCCATCGTGACAGACAAAAATAAACCCATCAGAAATGTATTTCAATTAAAAATGCAATGTGGCCTTTCGGCTGGCGGCGATTCCATGCCTTGATCTAAACTATTACACTATCTACCTCACTGGCCACCCTCCACTGCGAAATCTCCTCAATGTATGCCCACTTTGTGCAGGAAGGAACTGCAGATAGATGCTGGTTTGAACCAGCAAGCAAGACCAAAGCCTTTCACTGTGACTTTCACTAAACGTACACGAAGCATCATCCACGAGCAAAGGTCTTCTTGGGTTTGTTCACAAGGTGCGGGTGATTTATATTAGAAACCTTGATCAGCTAAAAACAACAATCTTTAACTCTTTGCGCGCTTCTAAGGGGATTGAAAGGGCGTCAATGGTCTGCTGGGGGTGTCCGAAATCAAACCAGTGAGGACATGGGTTTAAGGTGAGAGGGAGTCTGACCATTTCAAAGGGGAATCTGAGGAGTTCGTTTTTTTTAATACTGAGAATGGTTGCTATCCGGAATGTTCTGCCAGAGGTGGTGGTGGAATTAGATACGATGATTACATTTAAGAGGCATTTAGACAGACACTGAAATAGACAAGGCGTAGGATTTTACAGCCCTAATGCAGGCGAGTGCAATTAGTATACACTGGGGAAAAGAGCCAGCAAGGACACAATGGGCCGAAGGGTCTATTTCTGCGTTGTAAGCCTCAGTGCTTCTTTGGTGGAAGTGGCTGAGCAAACTAATGCACAGAACTGCCCAGTTTCTTGCCCGCTGCTATCAGGCAATTGAACCACCCCACCACAACCACAGAGCAGTGCTGAGCTACTATCAACCTCTATAGTGATCCTCGGACTATCCTTGATCGGACTTTGCTGGCTTTACCTTGCACTAACGTTATTCCCTTATTACGTATCCGTACACTGTGGACGGCTCGATTGTAATCACGTATTGTCTTTCCGCTGACTTTTGTTAGCTCGCACTTTCCACTGTACCTCGGTACACGTGACAATAAACTGAACGGAACTGCCAGTGTGTACAGAAGGAATATTTTAACGTGGGCGGCACAGTGACACAGATGGTAGAGTTGCTTCCTCTCCACGCCAGAGCCCAGAGTCAATCCTGACTTGGGTTTAGTTTAGTTTAGTTTGGTGATACAACAGGGAAACAGGCCCTTCGGCCCCACCCAGTCCACGCCGACCATCAATCGCCTGTTCACGCTAGTTCCATGTCATCCCACTTTCTCATCCACTCCCTGCACACACTGGGGGGCAATTTACAGAGGGCCAATTAACCTGCAAACACGCACGTCTTTGGGATGTGGGAGGAAACCGGAGCACCCGGAGGAAACCCATGTAATCACAGGGAGAACGGGCAAACTCCACACAGGCAGCACCTGACGTCAGGATAGAGCTCTGTGAGGCAGCGGCTCTACCTGCTGCATCACTGTGCCGCCCACCTGAAACGATTGATGGACTTATTTTTAAACAGTGGAGGGATATATAGGGAATTGGCTATTATTGGCTAAAAACTGCACCACAACATTTTATAGTGTTACACCAGAGAACATGGAACAGTACAGCACGGGAACAGGCCCTTCAGCCCACAGTGTCTGTGCTGAACATGATGCCAAGACCATCTCTTATCCACCTGCACATAACCCATCCCTGCATTCCCTGCATATCCATGTGCCAATCCAAAAGTCTTCTAAGTGCCACAATCATATCTACCTTTTAACTTTTCAAAAAGCCTTTTCACTGTACCTCGGTAGACATGACAATAAACGAAACCAAACTAAACTAAACTAAACTAAGATAGCCACAAAATGCTGGAGTTACTCAGCGGGACAGGCAGCATCTCTGGAGAGAAGAAATGGTTGACATTTCGGGTCGAGACCATTCTTTAGAGTTTCTACACCGTTCGGTGTAAACCAGCATTTGCAGATCCTTACTAAACTAAACTAAACTTAACTTGACTTAACTTGACTTGACTTGACTTGACTTGACTTGACTTGACTTGACTTGACTTGACTTGACTTGACTTGACTTGACTTAACTTAACTTAACTTAACTTAACTAAACTAAACTAAATTTCTCCACCACCACCACCTCTGGCAACGCATTCCAGGCACCCACCACCCTCTGTGTAAAATCAACTTGCCCCGAACATCTCCTTTAAACATTGCCCCACCCACCTTAAAACTAAAATGACACTACATTAATAGGTCCAGATATTCTTTAGACCTCTAAGCCACCCATGGGTAAAGTGTGGATTGGTGTTGGACAGAGACAGTAAATAAATACCACCCTTGCCTCAGTTCAAGTTTTTTTTTCCATGAACAAACTGGAGCTCAAGGGCTTCACTGTTTATAGAAAGTTAGTCACAAAATGATTATTGTTTGATTGTACAGGCAATGTCTTGGAGCAGAAGTTATCTGCAGAATAATCTGTCAATGATATTCCCTGTTTGCTCAGGAAAACATTCGCCCGTTTCCCAGAAGTAAGGTTTAAATAGAGAAACAGATGCTCGATTTATATTTGGATGTTTAATGGAACAGCAACAGTGAAACTCATGCAGTAGCTGGACAGGAGGGTGTTAGTCACTCGCCTGAGGCTGACTCGTTTAAAGGGAAAACACACACAGAGTGCTGGAGTAACTCAGCGGGTCAGGCAGCATCTCTGGAGAACATGGATAGGTGACGTTCCACAGAGTGCTGGAGTAACTCAGCGGGTCAGGCAGCATCTCTGGAGAACATGGATAGGTGACGTTTCACAGAGTGCTGGAGTAACTCAGCGGGTCAGGCAGCATCTCTGGAGAACATGGATAGGTGACGTTTTGGATTGGGACCGTTCTTCAGACTGATTGTCGTCGGGGGGGGGGGGGGGGGGAGAAAACTGGAAGAGAGATGGAGGCAGGACAAAGCCTGGTGAGTGATTGGTGGATAGTTTAGTTTACTGTCACGTGTACCGAGGTACAGTGAAAAGCTTTTGTTGTGTGCTAACCAGTCAGTGGAAAGACAATACATTATTACAATCGAGCCATTTACATAATAAGGGAATAAAACACTTTAGTACAAGGTAAAGCCTGTAAGGTCCAATCAAGGATGTCCGAGGGTCCCCAATGAGGTAGATGGTAGTTCAGCACTGCTCTCTGGTTGGTGAGAGGATGGTTCAGTTGCCTGATAACAGCTGGGAAGAAACTGTCCCTGAATCTGGAGGTGTGCGTTTTCACACTTCTGTACCTCTTGCCCGATGGGCCATCGAGTCCATTCCGCCATTCAATCACTGCTGATCTCTGCCTCCCAATCCCATTTTCTTGCCTTCTCCCCATAACCCTTGACACCCGATCTAATCAAGAATTTGTCTCTCTCTGTCTTAAAAATATCCACTAACTTGGCCTCCACAGCCCTCTGTGAAACATAGAAACATAGAAAATAGGTGCAAGAGTAGGCAATTCGGCCCTTTGAGCCAGCACCGCCATTCAATATTATCATGACTGATCATCCAAGATTAGTACCCTGTTCCTGCTTTCTCCCCATATCCCTTGATTCCTTTAGCCCGAAGAGCTAAATCTAACTCTCTCTTGAAAACATCCAGTGAATTGGCCTCCACTGCCTCCTGTGGCAGAGAATTCCACAGGTTCACAACTCTCTGGGTGAAAAAGTTTTTCCTCATCTCAGTCCTAAATGGCCTACCCCTTATTCGTAAACCGTGATGCCTGGTTCTGTATTTCTCCAACATGGAGAACATTTCTTATCAGCACAGGCAGTGGCTTGGACTACTCGTGCCAAGTGTTCTATTTCTGGTGCTGAAAGCGAAGTAATATGTAACATTTCATGAAGCTTTGCACTGGCTTTGACATCCATTTTCACCTCGGTCGACAGGAGAATGGATCTTCTCCCGTTACCCCTCTAAACCCGAAACGTAAAAATATCAATGATGTAACCGATCTAAAGCTGTGACACGCCACTCTCCCTCCCCAAGTCCATGAGCGTAAGAATATGTAGAAACTATCGTAACTGCCCAGCTGCTTGAAGCATTGTAAAATAAGTTGCAGTTATGCGTGGAGCAAATGTTACTGAGATACTTTCTGTCTGGTGGGCAGAGCTGAGCAGGAGATCGTTAACTGTGAGAGCCGGGAATGGGCTAATGTTACAGAAATGCACATGGAATCTATGACATACATGCGTGACAATGCCGGTGCAATCTGTGCACGCGACTTGATATGGACAGATACATCCGTCAAGATCTGATTACATTCAGTGGTCATGGTTAGTGAATGCGGGGTCTGGTGCCATCTGCAGCATAAGTCATAGTCAAAGCATCATACAGCACGGAAAAAAGGTCCTTCGGCCCAGCCCATCCATCCCAACAAAAGGTGCCCCATCGAAAAGGCTCTTGGCACTTTGGCCCTCATCAGTCAAAGTATTGAGTACAGAAGTTGGGAGGCCATGTTGCAGTTGTATAAGCCGTTGGTGAGACCGCATTTAGAATCTCGTGTTCAGTTCTGGGCACTGTGTTATAGGAAAGACATTGTCAAGCTTGAAAGGGTTCGGAAAAGATTTACGAGGATGTTGCCAGGACGAGAGGGTGTGAGCTACGGGGAGAGGTTGAGCAGGCTGGGTCTCTACCCCATGGAGCGCAGGAGGATGAGGGGTGATCTTATAGAGGTGCACAAAATCATGAGAGGAATAGATCGGGTAGATGCACAGAGTGTTTTGCCCAGAGTAGGGGAATCGAG
Organism: Rhinoraja longicauda; assembly: GCF_053455715.1. NCBI lineage: Eukaryota > Metazoa > Chordata > Chondrichthyes > Rajiformes > Arhynchobatidae > Rhinoraja > Rhinoraja longicauda. The sequence continues at coordinate 33,674,237 of NC_135970.1, forward strand.
GACCAGAGGACATAGGTTTAGGGTGAAGGGGAAAAGATTTAATAGGAATCTGAGGGGGTAACGTTTTCACACAAAGGGTGGTGGGTGTATGGAACAAGCTGCCAGAGGAGGTGGTTGAGGCTGGGACTATCCCATCGATTAAGAAACAGTACATGGTACATGGATAGGACAGGTTTGGAGGGATATTGACCAAGCGCAGGCAGGTGGGACTAGTGTAGCTGGGGCATTGTTGGCCGGTGTGGGCAAGTTGGGCCGAAGGGCCTGTTTCCATGCTGTCTCACTCTATAACTCTATGGCCAGAGAGCATAGGTTTAAGGGTGAAGGGGAAAAGATTTAATAGGAATCTGAGGGGTGACTGTTTCACACAAAGGGTGGTGGGTGTATGGAACGAGCTGCCAGAGGTGGTAGTTGAGGCAGGGACTATCCCAACATTTAAAAACAGTGAGACAGGTACATGGATAGGACAGGTTTGGAGAGATATGGACCAAAGACGGGCAGGTGGGACTAGTGTAGCTGGGACATGTTGGCCGGAGTGGGCAAGTTGGGCCAAAGGGCCTGTTTCCACACTGTGTCACTCTATGACCCTATGACTATAAATACGAAGATTGAGTGAAACTCTCTGCCAAGTGTAATTGAAGTTAATTGGACGCATCTCCACCACTTTCCATCACACACTGAGGTTTTCCAGAATAAGATTGACATCGTCGTCTATCAAGCATTGCGGATTCCACGTGCATTCCTGGAGCACTTGCACAATCCCCCGGGATCTCGGCAGGATTGTGGCTAATTATCAAATGCAGCCTTGGAATAGTTTCTTCAAATGAGTCCATCGGGCATAAAGCAAGCAGCAAGCAAGGTCAGAGGTAAACGCGAGTACCTAAATATTGGACGTTGCTCTTTCGTTTTGGTTTGCTGGCCATTTTCTTCAGTTTAGTTTAGTGAGAATTGTGTCAATTCCCAACGAAGCAAAATTGGATGGGAATAGCACAAGGTCCCGCCAGGAAAAAGATGTCACACAATCTTGGAAAATAGAAAGTAATATTTCATGTTTAGAGACACAGTACGGAAACAGGCCCTTCAGCCCACCGAGTCCACACCGACAGGTGATCACCCTGTACACTAACACCATCCTACACACACCAGGAACAATTTACATTTATACAAGGCCAATTAACCTACAAAACCTGTACGTCTTTGGAGTATAGGAGAAAACTAGAGACTCTCGGAGAAAGCCCATGCAGGTTTTTTAGATTTAGATTTAGAGATACAGCGCAGAAACAGGCCCTTCGGCCCACCGGGTCCGCGCCGCCCAGCGATCCCCGCACACTAACACTATCCTACCACCCACTAGGGACAATCTTTTTTACATTTGCCCAGCCAATTAACCTACAAACCTGTACGTCTTTGGAGTGGGGAGAACGTACAAACTGCGTACAGACAGCACCCGAAGTCAGGATCGAACCTGAAACTCTGGCGCCGTGAGACAGCAACTCTACCGCTGCACTACCGTGCCGTCCTAATGCGCCCTTTATGTGCCCCGAATGCTTGCTTCAATATTCTGGAACCAAAAACAGCGGCACAGTGTCGCGACGGTAGAGTTGCTGCCTCACAGCTCCAGAGGCCCGGATTCGATCCTGGCTACGGGTGACGTCTGTACGGGTTCTCACTGTCTATCCTAATTGTCCTCAGTCTAACCTCTTGTAATTTTATATGCTTCAATCAGGTCAACAATATCAGAACATCTTCTATCATTAAACAATCCAATTATGTCCAACCTCTCTCCCTGTAGCTAATGCCCTCTAATCCAGGCATCATTGTGGTAAACCTCCCCTGCACCCTCTCCAAAGCCTCCACATGCTTCCTGTAATGGGAACTGCACACAATACTCCAAATGCTGCCCGACCACAGTCATATGAAGTTTCCATGGCTTCCCAAAACTAATCTAAAACTAGAGTGAAGAGTCAAGATTGTTTTATTGTCGTGTGTCCCGGACAGACGTTCTTATTTGCAGCAGCACAAGGCAATGTGTAAACATAGAACACTGTAAACAAGATGATATATATATACTAGAACAAGTGTGCCCGTTCACAGCGGGCCCGTTGGGCCCGTCCCCACACCCCCCACCGCGTGCTGATTAAGGCGGTACAAAAATCGTGGCGCTACGGTTCACCGTTTTGCCGGAATTGCCGTATTCAGCCGACATCAGTGGAATATATATATATACATACAAGATCTGAGATCTGAGTTTTAATAGTATATAGATATATATATACACACACATGCACACATACGTACACACAAAATACAAACAATAATAATGCAATGATAACACTAATAGTCTTTGTAGCTCAGAGCTTATTTAAGGTTGCAGTGTTTAATAGCCGAATAGCTGTTGGGGAGAAGCAGTTTCTAAGCTATACTGAACTCCACTAATGTACAGGAAAGTGATCTGGAAAGTGCATGCACAGATGACTAAGACAGTTGTGTAGGAAGGAACTGCAGATGCTGGTTTAAGCAGAAGATAAGCACAAAAAGCCGGAGTAACTCAGCGGGACAGGCAGGAGCAGGTGACGTTTCGGGTCGAGACCCTTCTTCAGGCTGAGCGTCAGGGGAAAGGGAAACGAGACAAATGAATGAAAGACATGCAACGATGATAACGGAAACAGGTCTTTGTTAGCTACGGGGTTGGTGAAAACCAGTTAAAGTCAATGAGACAACAAGAAGACGTTGAAACTGGTGCCACGACTTGGGTGGAGGAGGGACGGAGAGAGAGGGGATGCAAGGGTTACTTGAAGATAGAGAAGTCAATCATTCATACCGCTGGGTTGTAAGGTGCCCCAGTGAAATAGAGAAACATAGAAACATAGAAAATAGATGCAGGAGTAGGCCATTCGGCCCTTCGAGCCAGCACCGCTATTCAATACGATCATGGCTGATCATCCAGAATCAGTACCCCGTTCCTGCTTTCTCCCCATATCCCTTGATTCCGTTAGCCCGAAGAGCTAAATCTAACTCTCTCGTGAAAACATCCGGTGAATTGGCCTCCACTGCCTTCTGTGGCAGAGAATTCCACAGATTCACAACTAACTCTCTGGGTGAAAACGTTTTTCCTCATCTCAGTCGTAAATGATCTACTTAAACTGTGACCCCTGGTTCTGGACTCCCCCAACATCGGGAACATTTTTCCTGCCTCTCGCCTGTCCAGTCGTAAATGGCCCGCCCCTTATTCTTAAACTGTGGCCCCTGGTTCTGGACTCCCCCAACATCGGGAACATTTTTCCTGCATCTAGTGTGCCTAATCCCTTAAGAATTATGTATGTTTCTAGAAGATCCCGTCTCATCCTTCTAAATTCCAGTGAATATAACGCCAGTCCAACCATCATAAGATGCTGTTCCTGGAATGGATGTACATAGCAATTCCGATCAGAACTGCTGGCAACGTTGTGAAAGATCAGGCTCATATCAATACTTCTGGCACAATCAGAGCCAAGTTTTACATGGACAGCCTGCTGTACACCATTTGTTTATCGACATTAGACTTTAGAGATAACAGGCCTTTCGTCCCACCGAGTCCGCACCGACCAGCGATCACCATATGCCAGCACAATCGACACACACTAGGGACAATTTACAATTTACAGAAGCCAATTAACCTGCAAACCTACACGTCTTTGGAGCACCCGGAGAAAACCCACGCAGGTCACGGGAAGAACGTACAAACTTCACGCAGACAGCACCTGTAGTCAGGATGGAACCCGGGTCTCTGACGCTGTGAGGCAGCAACTCTACCGCTGCGCCTCCATTCCACATGGATGCTTAACACCAATGTGAAACCTTCACAGTCTTCATTTTGGAAAAGTGGAGGTTATTAAAATTGTTCCAACAGATGGCTTGCATTTTTCTGATTCTGGGAGCTATTAATTCAATCAGGCCTAGTTTGTAGCAAGGTAGAGTTCACCCTGCGAGCAAGGATTTTACTGTAATAACAAGGAACTGCAGATGCTGGTTGATGCCAAAGATAGACACAAAAAAGCTAAGGTAACTCAGCGGGTCAGGCAGTTTCTCTTGGGAACATGGATCGGTGATGTTTTAGGTCAGGACCCTTTTAGTTTATTTCAGTTTAGAGATACAGCGCGGAAACAGGCCCAGCGAGTCCGTGCCGACCAGCGATCACCCCACACACTAGCACTTTACTACACACTAGGGACAATTTACACTTATACCAAGCCAATTAACCTGCAAACCTGCACGTCTTTGGAGTGTGGGGGGGAAAGCGGAGATCCCGGAGAAAACCCACGCAGGTCACGGGGAGAACGTACAGACTCAGTACAGACTCCGTACAGACAGCACCCGTGGTCAGGATCGAACCCGGGTCTCTGGAACTCTACCGCTGCGCCACCGTGCCACACTTTTCAAAGTGAGAGGGGTGGACAGAGAAGTTGCTGAACGTGAGGACACGTTCCATCAGGTGGAGGAGAGAGTGTGAGTGGAGGGAAATTAGCTGGGTCCCTGTTCGAGGAAGAAACAGAGGGTCGTGGGACCTTCCTGGTTGGGGGTGGAGGTGTAGAGGGACTGGACATCCATGGTATAGATGGACCTGGAAACTGGGCCTGTACTCACTAGAGTTTAGAAGGATGAGGGGGGACTAAATTGAAACTTACCGAATAGTGAGCGGCCTGGATAGAGTGGATGTGGAGAGGATGTTTCCACTAGAGGAAGAATCCAGGATGTCACAGCCTTAGAATAAAAAGACGTTCCTTTAGGAAGGAGATGAGGAGGAATTTCGATAGTCAGTGGGTGGTGAATCTGTGGAATTCTTTGCCACAGAAGTCTGGGGAGGCTGTTAGTGGGTATATTTAAGGCAGAGATAGACAGATTCTTGATTAGTGTGGATGTCAGGCGCTATGGGGAGAAGGCAGGAGAATGGGGTTGTGAGGGAGAGATAGATCAGCCATGATTGAATGGCGGAATAGACTTGGTGGGCCGAATGACCTAATTCTGCTCCTATCACTTATGAGTTACTATGGAGTTGAAGGGCCTGTGAGGTGCCTCACAAGGATTTTACTGCCTTGCCTCTTCAGCCTTGGGATATTGACCCTCAGTGTAGAGTTAAATACACTTTGGCAAGGAGAGCCATTATTGATCAACATTTTAAAAGCTTGCATCCGGTGTACAGAGTAATCTCCTGACATCTTCCACTCAGAGCCTTGTTTTGTCGACCTATTAATGTTAATGTGTGTAAAAATTGCATTATTTGCAATTTCGATTCCTAACACTTGCCAGCTTTCGGTATAATGGATTGTTTGCCTTCTAAACTTGACAGTTTTGTTTGGAAGGTTTATAATTGCGGGGGGGGGGGGAAATAAACCTGGCGTGTTTTTCTCAGAGTGAAGTTGAGGCACCTTGGGAATTGGAAAAGAAAGTGTAAATTGCTAATTGTTCTGAATCATCAAAAAATAGATGTTGGAAACTGTAGAAGGTGTGCAGAGTCTCTGAAAATAGACACAGGGTTAACGCTTCACTTCTGACAAGGAGGCTTTTATTGAGAGATTGAGAGATACAGCACGGAAAGAGGCCCTTCGGCCCACCGAGTCCACGCTGACCCTTCCCATTATCCCACTTTCTCATCAACTCCCAACACACTAGGGGGCAATATACAGAGGGCCCGATTAACCTACACACCCGCACCTCTTTGGGACACTGGGAGGAAACCGGAGGCCCCAGAGGAAACCCACGCTGTCACGGGGAGAACGTGCAAACTCCACGCAGACAGCATATTTCTTGAATCTCCACATTTGATCTGAAATGCCAACTCTGCTTTTCTTTCCACAGGTGCTGCCTGACCTGCTGAGCGTTTTCAACCTTTTCTGTTTTTTACTGCTCCTTCTTCTCAGCCCATTCACGAGTTTGCTGAGAGGTTTTCCCGACTGAATTTTAGACCCTGATCCTGAACTGCATATTAGCTTAGTTTAGTTTAGAGATACAGCGTGGAAACAGGCCCCTCGGCCCACTGAGTCCGCAGCGACCCAGCGATCCCCGCACACTAACACTATCCCACACACACTCGGGACAATTTACATTTTACACCAAGCCAATTAACCTACAAACCTGTACGTCTTTGGAGTGTGGGAGGAAACCGAAGATCTCGGAGAAAACCCACGCAAGTCACGGGGAGAACGTGCAAACTCTGTACCGACAGCACCCGTAGTCAGGATCAAACCCGGGTCTCCGGCGCTGTGAGGCAGCAACTCTACCGCTGCGCCACCGTGCCGCCATCTTCTCGGAATTCAGAATTCTTCACTGCGATTTAGACTGGGCGTCAGGCAAGGGTTCCCAACCTGGGGTAGATTCACCCCCGGGGGGGGTAAATTTCGCCGACCATTATCGTTATTGGAACTTAAAATAATAATGTTAAAAAACAGTACTTTAAAATTTCCCCTTTGTCGGTTGCTTTATTATGGTAGAAGTGTAAACTCAAATTACTGAACAAAACAGGGTGGGGGTAAATTTACTTCCGAAAAGTTGTCAGGAGTAGACGGGACGTAAAAAGGTTGGGAACCCCTAGCGTAGGGTGAACACGAAGTCTACCCCTCCTTGGACCTCTCTTGCAAGAGTAACTGTACGTGAGGAGCCTTGCTTTATTTTCACTCCACCATACACAATAAAATATGATAGGACTTTATTTATCCCAGGAGGGAAATTGGTCTGCCAGGTCACAAAACACAACGAGATACATGAAACATGAAATTAAAGTGACAAGAGGAAAGGATTGGGGACGTGCAAGGATTGGGGGAGAGGGGTGTGGGAGGGGAGACAATCTCAGTCTCCCCCACGACAGAAGGGGGAGGAGTTGTACAGTTTGATAGCCACAGGGAAGAAGGATCTCCTGTGGCGTTGTGTGCTGCAGCTTGGTGGCACCAGTCTGTTGCTGAAGTTGCTCCTCAGGTTGACCAGTGTGTCATGGAGGGGGTGAATCCCCTCTCTCCGGTAGATGTTAAGGCATAACTCCACCTTGACTAAACACCCTTTGCAGTACATCAAGACGTTCCTTTAAATAAAAACTGAAAAAACTGATCAACAAAGAAAATGGGGCCTCCTGTACATCGGCGAGACCAAACATAGACTCGGCGACCGTTTCATTGAACAGCTACTCTCAGTCCGCCAAGACCTGCTGGATCTCACGGTCGCTAAACATTTCAACTTCCCCCCATTCCCACACTGACCTTCCTGTCCTGGGCCTCCTCCACTGTCAGAGTGAGGCCCAGCTCAAATTGGAGGAACAGCACCTCATATTCCGCTTGGGTGGCTTACCATCCAGCGGTATGAACATTGACCTCTAATCTTATGGAACTTCTACAAACACTACTCTCCCCTCCCTTGCCCACTTCCTCCACCCTAGTCATTTAACCGGTTCCACAGTTCACCACATTGTATCCCTCTTGGGATCACACCATCCCCAGCCAACAATGGTTCCCACCGGGCACCTACCTGCCTGAGGCCATCTGTTGCCGGCCCTGATTGGTCCTGGTCTTCCCTCGCCTCCAGTTCTTCACCCCCCCACCCCACCCCTACTCTCAGTCTGAAGAAGGGTCCCTGCCCAAAACATCACCTATTCCTTTTCATCCAGAGATGCTGCCTGTCCCGCTGAGTTACTCCAGCATTCCGTGTCCATCTTTGGTGTAAACCAGCATCTGTAGAAACCTGTTTCAACAAAGAAAACTGTCCTGATATCTTTTAAATGGAAGCAATGTCCTGCCCAGTAATAAATCATCAATTGTCGTCTGCCTCGCTGTATACATTTTGAAATGAATGATCTCCTGTTGCTTTGAGATTAAGGAATGTCCTTAGAGGAGGGAAACTGTTTCTGTCTTAACTGTAAAATGTGTACAACGCAGATATGTATTATCAGTGAAGATAGACACAGAGTGCTGGGGTAACTCAGCGGGTCAGGCAGCATCCCTGGAGAACATGGATAGGTGACGTTTCACAGAGTGCTGGAGTAACTCAGCGGGTCAGGCAGCATCCCTGGAGAACATGGATAGGTGACGTTTCACAGAGTGCTGGAGTAACTCAGCGGGTCAGGCAGCATCCGTGGAGAACATGGATAGGTGACGTTTCACAGAGTGCTGGATTAATTCACTAGGGACAATTTACAATATTTTACCAAAGCCAATTAACTTACATATCTGTACGTCTTTGGAGTGTGGGAGGAAACCGGAGCACCCGGAGAAAAACCCACGCAGGTCACGGGGAGAACGTACAAACTCCGCATAGAAAGCACCTGTAGTCAGGATCGAACCCGGGTTTCTGGCACTGTGAGGCAGCAACTCGACCATAAATCTGCTTCATGCATTATTCTAATTCTCTTGTGTGGGAAGGAACTGCAGATGCTGGTTTAAGCTGAAGATAGACACAAAAATGCTGGAGTCACTCAGCGGGACAGGCAGCATCTCTGGAGAGAAGGAACGGGTGACGTTTTGGGTTGAGACCCTTCTTCAGACTCCAAATTCTCTTGGTGTCTAACGAAATCACTTGAAACTGGCCTCATGAGACTTAATGCCTGCAGTCGTACAGAGTGGAGAATATCAAAGATTCCAACTCTGACTGCGAAAAGTCTTACCTCCGTGCTTAATGGCCAACAGCCTGTCTTGAGCGTGTATCCCCTTATTCACCGGCCTCTGAAAATAGCATCTCAGCATCGGTACTGTCAGAATCCCATATCCTTCTGAACCGCAGTGGAACCTGCACGGGTCACTGAGTATTTCAAGAGCTGTGAGCTAAATCTGGGTGGACATGTCATTTGTCGTTACTTTGCTCTAGCTAAATGCGTTTAATCCAAAGATGTTAGATACATTCTATAATGACATAGATAGAGGCTTCAGACTATAGAGATAAGGCGTGGAAACAGACCCTCCCGGCCCTCTGAGTCCGCTCCGACCAGCGGTACACTAACCTACACACACTACGGTCAAATTTACAACGTATCGAAACCAATTAACCTACACACCTGTACTTCCTCGGAGTGTGGGAGGAAACCGGAGCACCCGGAGAAAACCCACGCAGGTGACGGGGAGAACGTGCAAACCCCGTACAGACAGCAGCTGCGGTCAGGATGGAACCCGGGTCCCTGGCGTTGCGAGGCAGCAACTCTACCGCTGCGCCACCATGCCGCCCTACCCAGACTGGGAACAATTGACAATTTTACCAAAGCCTATTTACCGTAGGAAGCCGGAGAACCTGAAGGAAACCCACGCGGTCACGGGAAGAGCGTGCAAACTCCGTGCAGGCAGCACCTGCAGTCAGGATCAGTCTCCACTCTATGTCTAAAGTCCAAAGTCTAAAGATCTCCACTTGAGGATGCAATGATGCTCTTGCAGTTAGATATAGCACTTAGGGCCACAAGAGTTAGACCTAGCTCTTAGGGCTAATAGAATCAAGGTGTATGGGGAGAAAGCAGGAACGGGGTACTGATTGTGGATGGTCAGCCATGATCACAGTGAATAGCGGTGCTGGCTCGAAGGGCTGAATGGCCTACTCCTGCACCTATTTTCTATGTTTCTATGTTTCTTGCTAATCCAAACTCCCCCCACCCTCCCTCCACCCACTGCATTCACAGTCATGTATTTACACCCATGCATACTTATGTTACAATGATGGAGAGCAACAGAAAGCAATCTGAGCCTCTCTCTTACCTGCTGCATAGGTCTGTGAAACTATAAATTATTGTCAGTCACAAATTGAATGGATTGGAACTGTAGTTACATCTCTCTTGAGATAATTAGTGTTAGCAAAACATATTAGTGCTCTCTGTATCATCAAAACAGCAGTTAAAATTCCACTCATACCCACTAGTGTTTTGCATTCTCTCCATAGCAACACAGTGCAGATATCATGCATTGTGGTCTAAGATAAGATCTGATCTGTTCCCAGTTTCAGTCTAAAATAGTGTTGTGAATACAATTTAGTGTTCGTGATCTGTGATCCATCACAAGCCCACAAGAGAGGAATAGATTGGGTAGACGCACAGAGTCTCTTGCACATAGTAGGTGAATCGACGACCAGAAGGCAGTGGAGGCCAATTCTCTGAATGCATTCAAGAGAGAGCTGGACATAGCTCTTAAGGATAGCGGAGTCAGGGGGTATGGGGAGAAGGCAGGAATGGGGCACTGATTGAGAATGATCAGCCATGATCACATTGAATGGCGGTGCTGGCTCGAAGGGCCGAATGGCCTCCTCCTGCACCTATTGTCTATTGTCTATTGATGGTAGTGGGTGGGGGAGAAAACTAGAAGAGAGGAAGGGCAGGACAAAGCCTCGCAAGTGATAGGTGGATACTGAGGGGTGACTGATTGGCAGATGGTTGGACAAAGGCCAGAGATGAAAAGACAGAAGGTGCGAGACAAGGAGAAAAGTGCGAATTGTGAAGCCAAAGGAAAGGAATGTAGGTGGGAGTCCACCAGAATAAAATACATGGTTAAAGCAGCAGAAAACGGGGAACAAGTGGAATTTTGGTGATCGGGCAAGGTTGTTCTACAGCCAAGCTTTAGTGAGATGCATTCTAATTTATGTATTGGAAAGGTCCAGCACAAAACAGGCCCTTCGGCCCATAATGTCTGTGCCAGAATGATCCAGAGAAACATATGTGTGCGACACAGCAGCAATGATTGGTTATTCCTTAGTACAGGAGTTATGTTAACATGGTGGTGGGGAAGGTTATATTGATAGTTTACTTTAGTTTAGTCTAGTTTAGTGTCACGTGTACCGAGGTACAGTGAAAAGCTTTTGCTGCCTGCTATCCAGTCAGCGGAAAGATAATACACGATTACAATCGAGCCGTCTATAGTGTACAGATGAAGATGAAGAAACCATCAAGGGAGATATATATTCACAAAATGCTGGAGTAACTCAGCAGGTCAGGCAGCATCTCGGGAGAGAAGGAATGGGTGACGTTTCGGGTCGAGACCCTTCTTCAGACTCTGGGTGACGTTTCGGGTCGAGACCCTTTTTCAGTCTAACCTCTAACCTCTCCCCTCCTGAACGTGCAGCCCTCCACTCACTCTGCAACAACCCTGACTATGCTCCACATCAAGGGAGATATAATTTAGTTAAGAGATACAGAGTGGAAACTGGCCCTTCGGCCCACCGAGTCCATGCCAACCATCGATCGCACATTCACAGTAGTATTGTGTTATCCCACTTTCTCATCCACTAGGCCAATTAACCTACAAACCCGCACGTCTTTGGGATGTGGGAGGAAACCTACGCGGTCACAGGGGAAACCTGAAAATGAGGGAATGCTGGGGTTACATGAAGTTAGAGAATTGATTAAAGTTGAAGTTGAACTTCAGGTAGCCCCGCCATTCCCTCTCTCTCCATCCCTCCCCCACCAAAGTCGCACCAGCTTCTCGTTATCACCCAACAAACAGCCTATTTCCTTTATCATCGTTACTTTTTTGCATATCTTTCATTCATTGTTCTTTATCTCTCTACATCATCGTCTATGTCTCTCGTTTCCCTTTCCCGTGACTTTCAGTCTGAAGAAGGGTCTCGTCCCGAAACTTCTCTCCAGAAGATGCTGCCTGTCCCACTGAGTTACTCTGGCTTTTTGTGTCTAAACCAGCATCGGCAGTTCCTTCCTACACTAACCTCTCCACGTTTTGCTGGGATGAAAGAGTCCTTTCATTGACTCAGTCTGGTTTAAAACTACAGCGTGTGTTTGTTCCAGTGTGGTTCGGCACTTTGCATTAGCATATTGCCAGGGGCAAGATATTTTATAAGCAAACGGAAGTTGATAGCTGGAGCCAGCAAACACAATTTTATACACAGTCTTAGAAACGTGGTGAATCTGTGGAATTCTTTGCAACAGGCGGCTGTGGAGGTCGTCAGTGGATATTTTTAAGGCAGAGATAGATAGATTCTTGATTAGCACGGGTGTCAGAGGTCATGGGTAGAAGGCAGGAGAATGGGGTTAGGAGGGAGAGATAGATCAGCCATGATTGAATGGCGGAGCGGACTTGATGGGCTGAATGGCCTAATTCTGCTACTTTCACTTATGACCTTCCTTATTCCTCAACGCTCGACCCTAAACGTCACCTATTCCTTCTCTCCAGAGATGCTGCCTGTCCCGCTGAGTTACTCCAGTGTTTTGTGTCTATCTTCGTGTTACCCAGCGTTCACGCCCAGCCCACACATCTCCTTTTTGTAAGTGTTAGTTTTAGACAATAGACAATAGACAATAGGTGCAGGAGTAGGCCATTCAGCCCTTCGAGCCAGCACCGCCATTCAATGCGATCATGGCTGATCACTATCAATCAGTACCCCGTTCCTGCCTTCTCCCCATACCCCCTCACTCCGCTATCCTTAAGAGCTCTATCCAGCTCTCTCTTGAAAGCATCCAACGAACTGGCCTCCACTGCCTTCTGAGGCAGAGAATTCCACACCTTCACCACCCTCTGACTGAAAAAGTTCTTCCTCATCTCCGTTCTAAATGGCCTACCCCTTATTCTCAAACTGTGGCCCCTTGTTCTGGACTCCCCCAACATTGGGAACATGTTATCTGCCTCTAATGTGTCCAATCCCCTAATTATCTTATATGTTTCAATAAGATCCCCCCTCATCCTTCTAAATTCCAGTGTATACAAGCCCAATCGCTCCAGCCTTTCAACATACGACAGTCCCGCCATTCCGGGAATTAATCTAGTGAACCTACGCTGCACGCCCTCCATAGCAAGAATATCCTTCCTCAAATTTGGAGACCAAAACTGCACACAGTACTCCAGGTGCGGTCTCACCAGGGCCCGGTACAACTGTAGAAGGACCTCTTTGCTCCTATACTCAACTCCTCTTGTTACGAAGGCCAACATTCCATTGGCTTTCTTCACTGCCTGCTGAACCTTTCAGACGGTCTGCAGTGTTACGTGGCAGTGAAGAGCGGTGAGCTTCATAATAAAGACAGGCACAAGATGCTGGAATGACTCAGCGGGACAGGCAGCATCTCCGGAGAGAAGGGATGGGTGACGTTTCGTGTCGGGACCCTTCTTCAGACACAATACGATGCCTGAAATAAATCGTCTTTGGTCCACTTTCCAGCAGCCGGGCCCCCATGTCGTGTTGACATCAGCATTTTATGCGCTGCAGATTTCTGCTTCCTTCAGGCAACGCAGGGCTGTCAGTCTGCATCGCCTCTCATGGTTACTGAACAGAGGCAATGCTTGGCTTCCATGTGAAGGAACATTCGTGCTATTTATAAAAAGAGACATCGCTGTACTAATGTTTTGGACTCACTTCGTCGAACAATTTGCTTTTCACTGAAGTCGGACCATTGCTGATTCTAGGCGATACAAGTTGGGTTTTAAACACAGAAACGTAGAAGATAGAAACATAGAAAATAGGAGCAGGAGTAGGCCATTCGGCCCTTCGAGCCTGCACCGCCATTCAATATGATCATGGCTGATCATCCAACTCAGTATCCTGTACCTGCCTTCTCTCCATACCCCCTGATCCCTTTAGCCACAAGGGCCACATCTAACTCCCTCTTAAATATAGCCAATGAACTGGCCTCAACTACCCTCTGTGGCAGAGAATTCCACAGATTCACCACTCTGTGTGAAAAAAAACGTTCTCATCTCGGTCCTAAAAGACTTCCCCCTTATCCTTAAACTGTGACCCTTTGTTCTGGACATCCCCAAATTGGGAACAATCTTCCTGCATCTAGCCTGTCCAACCCCTTAAGAATTTTGGAGTGAAGGAGAAAGAAGATGGCCGCTGGATGGATGGTGTCAGTGGCTCCCTCTCCCCGTTCCAGGAGGATTGGCAGGAGTAGGCCATTTGGCCCTTCAAGCCAGCACCACCATTCAATATGATCTTGGCTGATCATCTAGAATCAGTACCCCGTTCCTGCTTTCTCCCCATGTCCCTGGATTCCGTTAGCCCTAAGAGCTGTATCCAATTCTCTCTTGAATACACATCTATCTTTTAGTTTAGCTTAGAGATACAGCATGGAAACAGGCTCTTTGGCCCTCCGAGTCCACGCCGACCAGCGATCCCCGCACACGAACACTACCCTACATGCACTGGGGACAATTTACATTTATACCAAGCCAATTAACCTACAAAGCTGCACGTCTTTGGAGTGTGGGAGGAAACCGGAGCACCCGGAGAAAACCCACGCAGGTCACGGGGAGAACTTACAAACTCCATACAGACAGCGCCCGTAGTCGGGATGGAACCCGGGTCTCAGGCGCTGTGAGGCAGCAGTTCTACCGCTGCACCACATATAACTAAGCCAGGCCTTTATTCCTTGGAGAGGTTGGGGCAGGCTAGGACTTTATTCCTCGCACAGGAGGAATAGGGCTGATCTTATAGAGATGTATAAAATCATGAAAGGAATAGATTGGGTAGACGCACAGAGTCTCTTGCCCAGAGTAGGGGAATCGAGAACCAGAGGACATGGGTTTAAGGGGAGGGGAGAAAGATTTAATCGGAACACGAGGTGCAACTTTCACACAGAGAGTGGTGGGTATATGGAACGAGCTGCCAGAGGAGGTAGTTGAGGCAGAGTTTGTACGTTCTCCCTGTGACCACATGGGATTTCTCCGGGTGCTCTGGTTTCCTCCCACACTCCAAAGTCGTGCAGGTTTGTAGGATAACTGGCTTCGGTAAAGACTGTAAATTGTCCCTCGTGTGTAGGGCAGTGCTTGTGTAAGGGGTGATCGCTTGTCGGTGCGGACTAGGTGGGCCGAAGGGCCTGTTTCCACGCTGTATCTCTAAGCTAAACTAAACTAAAACTTAGATGTTCATTTAGATTGGAGGGCTTTCGCAACGTTTAAGAAACATTTGGACAGGTACTTGAATCGGATAGGTTTGGATGGATGTGGGCCAAACATGGGCAGGTGGGACAAGTGTAGCTGGGGCATGTTGGCCGTTGTGGGCAAGTTGGGCTGAAGGGCCTGTTTCCACACTGCATGGTTCTACGATCCTCTGTGACTCTATCTATGTACGGTATATTTGATCGGTTTGGGTGGCATGCAAAACAAAAAGCTTTCCATCGTAACTTAGTTCATGTAACAATAATAAACCTAAACCTTAACCATCACTTGAAAATTAAACACAAATCTCTATTTTGGGACTAAGTTGGATAGATCCCAGTATCTGGCCTGAGGATCACAGAGTAAGTAGTTTAGTGTTGAGATACAGCATGGAAACAGGCCCTTCGGCCCACCGGGTCCACGCCGACCATCGATCACTCGTTCACACTAGTTCTGTGTCATCCCACTTTCTCGGCCACTCCCTGCACACTAGGGGGAATATACAGGGGGCCGATTAACCTACAAACCCGCACGTCTTTGTGATGTGGGGGGAAACCGAGCACCCTTGAGGAAACCCACGTGGTCAAAGGGAGAACACTATCTGAGGAAGGATGTGCTGGCTCTGGAGAGGGTCCAGAGGAGGTTTACAAGAATGATTCCAGGAATGAGTGGGTTAGCACATGATGGGCGTTTGTCAGCACTGGGCCTGTACTCGCTGGAGTTTAGAAGAATGAGGGGGACCTCATTGAAACGTACAGAATAATGAAAGGCATGGATAGAGTTGATGTGGATAGGAATGTTTCCACTGGTGGGAGAGTCTAGGACCAGAGGTCACAGCCTCAGAATTAAAGGGCGCTCTTTTAGAAATGATGTGAGGAGGAACTTCTTTAGTCTGAGGGCAGTTAATCTGTGCAACTCATTGCCACAGAGGGCTGTGGAGACCAGGTCAGTGGATATTTTTAAGGCAGAGATAGACAAATTCTTGATTAGAACGGGTGTCAAGGATTACGGGGAGAAGGCAGGAAAATGGGAATAGGTGGCAGAGATCAGCCATGATTGAATGGCGGACTGGACTCGATGGGCCGAATGGCTTAATTCTACTCCTATAACTCGCGCGCTTGTGAACATGCAAACTCCACATTGACAGCAGCCAAGGTTAGGATTGAACCCGGGTCTCTGGCGCGCGTGGCGGTAACTCTACCCACTGCAACCTGATGGCAAGCCTCTGAGTGCCGGCCAATTTGGCAACGTCTACTAATTACAATGATAGCACTTGCCAGCTTTAATTGCATCATTCATTAGCTGCAGGGATCAGCAAGGAGATTATATCATGTGGATTACACCTGTTAAAACAAAGCTGGACTGGTTTAGGTGACCTGTTAATGGGAGATCATGTGGCTTCATGAGACAATTGGCAGTCGTAGTTTTCATGGAGTTTGGCTGAGATACAGTTGATGAATGGCACCACGATACTGGAATAATTCCCCTTTGAAAACATTGAAAAAAATAGAAACATAGAAATTAGGTGCAGGAGTAGGCCATTCGAGCCCAGCACCGCCATTCAATATGATCATGGCTGATCATCCAGAATCAGTATCCCGTTCCTGCTTTTTCCCCTTATCCCTTGATTCCCTTAGCCCCAAGAGCTAAATCTAACTCTCGAAAACATCCAGTGAATTGGCCTCCACTGCCTTCTGTGGCAGTGAATTCCACACATTAACAACGCTCTGGGTGAAAAAATGGTTCCTCATCTCAGTCCAAAATGGTCTACCTCTTATTCTTAAACTGTGACCCCTGGTTCCGGAACATTTTTCCTGCATCTAGCCTGTCCAATCCTTTAAGAATTCTATATGTTTCTATAAGATCCCCTCTCATCCTTCTAAATTCCAGTGAATACAAGCCCAGTCGGCCCATTCTTTCATCATATATCAGTCCCATTACTCTACAGTACCTACTGATTCGAGTTTGGCTTGATTGTATTTACATATGGTATATGTGGTCTGTTTGGATTGTATGCAGACAAAGCTTTACTCCTTTACTCCTTTGCTCTCTCCACACCAACAACTGCACCTCCACAGGCTCCTCTGCCAAGCTCCTCAAGTTTGCGGATGACACTACCCTGACTGGACTGATCCAGGATGGGGAGGAATCTGTCTACAGCTGGGAAGTGACACAGCTGGCGTCCTGGTGCCATCGCAACAACCTGGAGCTCAATGCTCTTAAGACAGTGGAACTGATTGTAGACTTTAGGAGAGCTCCCCCTCCCCTCCCCCCACTCACCATCAACAACACCACAGTCACATCTGTGGAGTCATTTAAGTTCCTTGGAACCATCATCTCGAAGGACCTTAAATGTGGGGCCACCATCGACTCCACAGTCAGAAAGACCCAACAGAGGATGTACTTCCTGCGGCAGCTGAGGAAACACAATCTGCCACAGGCAATGATGGTCCAGTTTAATACTGCCTCGCCAACGGTCTGTCTGTCTTTTCGTCTTTTTAGTTATTTTTAGTGTGATTTAAAAGTTTGTGTTAATGTTCTCTGGTTTGTTTTGTGTGGAAACCTTTTTCAATCTCTTACCTTGCCGGAGATGCGATTGTTTTCCGGATCATATCTCCGGTCGCTCTGCGGCCTAACATCGTGGAGCTGGCGGCCTTGCTCGAGACTGACTTTGAGCCCCACCGTGGGTCCGTGGACTTACCATCGGAGCGTGCGATCTCTTGCCTGGGATCGATGCTCCAACCACGGCCTGCGGATTTCAACATCGAGGAGCTCGCAGTCTCAGGTAGAGACTGATGTCAGGAAGCTCCAAAGTCGCAAGAGGTTCGACCAGCCCCGACCCGGGGACCGATCGTCCGGCGCGGGGGAGCTGAGATTCCCCCCGATGCAGGAGCTTGATCGCCCCGACGCGGAGGGCCCGACCTCCAGCTACGGGAGCCAAGATCGCCATGACAACAGAAGGCTCGAGGCCCCCGACCGCAGGAGAACAAAGAAGGGAAGAGGTTGAACTGTTTTTTCGCCTTCCATCACAGTGAGGAATGTGGAGGAGTCACTGTGGTGGATGTTCATGTTAACATGTATTTTGTGTGTCTTGTTGCTTTTTATTGGTATGACTGTATGGCAAATCAAATTCCTCGTATGTTGCAAAACATACTTGGCTAATAAAGTATAATTATGATTATGATAATGATCATCGGCTGCTCACTGCCCTCCCTGGAGCACCTGTTCAGCCTACGCTGCCTCAGTAGAGCAGGCAAAATAATAAAAGATCCATCCCACCCCGGCCACCGTCTGTTTGTTCATCTGCCCTCTGGTCGACGTTTCAGGTCGATCAAATCCCGAACAAACAGACTTAAGAACAGTTTTTACCCCAGGGCCATACGAGAACTGAACACTACCTTTGCACTAGGCAACACCGTTAAAAAATCTTGTACTTAATATAATTGTATTTAATTGTATTTATGTATTTATTTGTTTTTGCATTTATTGCATATATGTTTGTACGCACCGTCAGGATTGGCTATTTTTTAATTTCGTTGTACTCGTTGCAATGACAATAAATGAATATTATTATATTATTATTATTATTACGATTATCGAGTCCGTCCTCACCTTCTCCATCATGGTCTGGTTTGGCTCAGCCACCAAACATGACATCCGGAGGCTGCAACGTATCGTTCGCACAGCTGAGAAGGTTGTTGGCTGCAACCTTCCCCCCATTGACAAACTGTACACTGCAAGGGCCAGGAAGCGAGCGGGCTAGATCATCTGACCCCTCTCACCCTGGCCAGAAACCCTTTGAAGCACTTCCCTCTGGAAGGCAACTCCGGACTGTCAAAGCAGCCACAGCCAGACATAAAAACAGCTTTTTACCACGAGCAGTAGCTCCACTCAACAACCAAAAGTCTGTGGCCTCCTTTTGCTCTGGTATTTTATTTCATTCACATGTTTAAATTATAATGTTTTATTTTTAATTGTCTACTGTATATCGTGTTGTTATCCTCGCGAGCAAAGCACCAAGGCAAATTCCTTGTACGTATGCATATCATATCATATCATATCATATATATACAGCCGGAAACAGGCCTTTTCGGCCCTCCAAGTCCGTGCCGCCCAGCGATCCCCGTACATTAACACTATCCTACACCCACTAGGGACAATTTTTACATTTACCCAGCCAATTAACCTACATACCTGTACGTCTTTGGAGTGTGGGAGGAAACCGAAGATCTCGGAGAAAACCCACGCAGGTCACGGGGAGAACGTACAAACTCCTTACAGTGCAGCACCCGTAGTCAGGATCGAACCTGAGTCTCCGGCGCTGCATTCGCTGTAAAGCAGCAACTCTACCGCTGCGCTACCGTGCCGCCATACTTGGCTAATAAAATATATTCAACTATTCCCTGTACCTCAGTGCATGTGACAATAATAAACCTAAACCTAAAAAATATTTAGTTTAGTTTAGTTTAGAGATACAGTGCAGAAACAGGCCATTTGGCCCACCGAGTCCACGCCCACTAGCGTACACTAAAACGATCCCACACACTCGGGACAATTCTTACTGAAGCCAATTAACCCACAAACTTGTAGGTCTTTGGAGCACCCGGTGGAATCCCACGCAGGTCATGGGGAGAATGTACAAACTCCGTACAGACAGCACCCGTAGACAGGATCGAACCCGGGTCTCTGGCGCTGTAAGGCAGCGACTGTTCCGCTTAGCCACCGTGATGTGTTCATCCAACTTTTCTAAATTGCCTTGATGACTCTCTACATCCTCCTCGCAACGTAGAGCTCACCCAGTTTCAGTTATCTCATCCATATCATTGATGTATATATGTATATTATGAAGGGCTGGAGCCCAACCATTGATCCCTGCACTATATCACACTTCACCATCCTTTATAATTTTATTCTTGCTCTTTGTTTTCTACAAGTCAGCGGATTTTTAATGTGGAAACAAGGAACAGCAGATGTTGGTTAATACACAAAAAGACACAGAGTGCTGGAGTAACTCAGCAGGTCAGGCAGCATCTGTGGAGAACATGGATAGGTGACGTTTCACACAGTGCTGGAGTAACTCAGCGGGTCAGGCAGCATCTGTGGAGAACATGGATAGGTGACGTTTCACACAGTGCTGGAGTAACTCAGCGGGTCAGGCAGCATCTCTGGAGAACATGGATAGGTGACGTTTCACAGAGTGCTGGAGTAACTCAGTGGGTCAGGCAGCATCTCTGGGGAACATGGATAGGTGAAGCTTTGGGTCAGGACCCTTCTTCCTTTACAAAGACAAGTTGCTAAGGGTGTGGGCAAGTGCCACCAGGTGGAGGAAAGAGGTAGTGGAGGGAAATTAGCTGGGTCCCTGTTCGAGGAAGAAATAGAGAGCCTTGAGAGCTTCCTGGTGGGGAAGGTGTAGAGGGACTGGTCGAAACGTCACCTATCCATGTTCTTCAGAGATGCTGCCTGACCCGCAGAGTTACTCCAGCACTCTGAGAAACGTTCACCTATCCATGTTCTCCAGGGATGCTGCCTGACCCTCTGAGTCACTCGAGCACTCTGTGTCCTTGGCTGATTTTTAATCCTTGCTGGTATATAACCCCGAATTCTAAATGCTTTAATTTTTCACAAACCACTGATGTGAAACCTATGTTGAAGACCCTTCTGAAAATCCAAATTCTGCGCATCAATTGGTCTCCATTACCTATTTAGTTTAGTTTAGTTTAGAGATACAGCGCGGAAACAGGCCCTTTGGCCCACCGAGTCCGCACCGACCAGCGATCCCCGCACATTAACACTATCCACCACACACTAGGGACAATATACATTTATACCAATCCAATTAACCTACAAACCTGTCCGTCTTTGGAGTGTGGGAGGAAACTGAGGATCACGGAGAAAACCCACACAGTTCACAGGGAGAACGTACAAACTCTGTACAGACAGCACCCGTAGTCAGGATCGAACCCGGGTCTCCGGTGCTGTGAGGCAGCAACTCTACCGCTGCACCACCGTGCCGCCCTTCTCTGTGAGTTACATCCTTGAAAAATCCCCTGTAGATTTGCTAAACACAAGTCCCCTTTCATAAATCTATGTTGACTTTGTCTAAAGCCTTAATGGTTTTATAAAACCAGCATTAAAACTATTATCCCTGTAAATTATGAAGGAATCGCAACACATCGATTGTAATGCACTCTCAGTTGGCCATTAATTCCATAACTCATGTACGTGACAGCTTTGGCACCGAACTGTGACGTTGAAAAGTCCGGGAGCAGAGCAAGGACGCCCGTTGGTTGAGAAGAAAAGTACGTGTTAATTTAAGTGAGAAGTCAGGTAAATTGGACAATCAGGCAATTTAATTGGTGATATAAGCAAGACTTGCAAAAGGGTGCAGCCCTGTTCGGGTGCAGCCCAGTGAGAAAAGTGCCCAGTGAGAAAAGTGCCCAGTGAGAAAAGTGCCCAGTGAGAAAAGTGCCCAGTGAGAAAAGTGCCCAGTGAGAAAAGTGCCCAGTGAGAAAAGTGCCCAGTGAGAAAAGTGCCCAGTGAGAAAAGTGCCCAGTGAGAAAAGTGCCCAGTGAGAAAAGTGCCCAGTGAGAAAAGTGCCCAGTGAGAAAAGTGCCCAGTGAGAAAAGTGCCCAGTGAGAAAAGTGCGAGTCTTCGGCGAGGAGGCTGAGGTGAGGAGGTTACAATTGTTTTAAGCCAGAACTGTTTATAGTCACAAGGTAATGGCGGAAAAGTTGGTGCAGTGTGTTTCCTGCAGGATGTGGGAAGACAGGGACGTCGCTGGAGCTTCTGGGAGCTCCACCTGCAAGAACTGTGTCCAGGTGCAGCTCCTGAAGGGACGTGTGGTGGAGTTGGAGAGGCAGTTGGATGACCTCAGGGCCATCCGGGAATGCGAGAGTTTCCTCGACAGGACCTATTGTGAGGCTGTCACACCAAGGGTCCAGGTCGAGCGAAGGTGGGAGACTGTTTCAGGGGGGAGTGGACGAGGACTACAGGAGACCCCAGTGGCTGTGCCTATTGCAAATAGGTATACCCTCTTGGGAACTGTCGGGGCAGAAGACGTTTCCAGTCCGAGTGGCGGACCTGTTGGCAAGGATACTCGACAGGGGAGACCGAAGTCAGGAAGAGCCGTAGTGGTCGGTGACTCCATCGTCTGAGGGACGGACAGAAGATTCTGTGGCAGCAGGAGGGACTTGAGGATGGTCTGTTGCCTCCCTGGTGCCAGGGTTCAACACATCACGGACCGGCTTCAGAAAATCCTAGTGAGGGAAGGCGATCAACCTGAAGTCGTTGTGCACGTGGGCACGAATGACGTCGGGCGGAAGAGGAAGGAGGTGCTACAGCGGGAGTTTAGAGAGTTGGGAAAAACACTGAGAAGTAGGACGTCGAAGGTGGTTATCTCTGGACTGCTACCGGTACCTCGTGCTGGTGAGGCCAGGAACAGAGAGATAGAGGGTATGAATTTATGGCTGAGGGGCTGGTGCAGAGAGCAGGGATTTAGATTTCTGGACCACTGGGATCTCTTCTGGGCTAGGGGTGACTTGTACAAAAGGGACGGGTTACATCTTAACAGCAGGGGGACAAACATTCTGGCAGGCAGGTTTGTTAGTGCGACACCTGTGGCTTTAAACTAAGTAGTGGGGGGGAGGGGTTAACAAATTGTGAATATGAAGATGAGGTTAAAGGGAATACAGGAGATATTGCAAAAGACTCTCGGAAGAATGGGAACAGAAGTTCTAGAGGGGAAAAGAAATTAAGGGCAGGGCCAATTGTGACCGATGTGAGAGGGGAGGTAAATACAGAAGTTAAAGTGCTGTACTTAAATGCGCGTAGTATAAAAAATAAAGTGGATGAGCTTGAGGCTCAGTTAGTCATGGGCAAGTATGATGTTGTAGGGATCACTCAGACATGGCTACAAGAGGACCAGGGCTGGAAACTGAATATTCAGGGGTACACAACGTATAGAAAAGACAGACAGGTGGGCAGAGGGGGTGGGGTTGCTCTGATGGTAAGGAATGATATACATTCCCTTGCAAGGGGTGACATAGAATCAGGAGATGTTGAATCAGTATGGATAGAAATGAGAAATTGTAAGGGTAAAAAGACCCTAATGGGAGTTATCTATAGGCCCCCAAACAGTAGCCTCGACATAGGGTGCAAGTTGAATCAGGAGATAAAATTGGCGTGTCAAAAATGTAATGCTACGGTGGTTATGGGAGATTTCAACATGCAGGTAGACTGGGAAAATCAGGTTGGAAATGGACCCCAGGAAAGAGAGTTTGTAGAGTGCCTTCGAGATGGATTCTTAGAACAGCTTGTACTGGAGCCTACCAGGGAGAAGGCAATTATGGATTTAGTATAAGAAAATAACTGCAGATGCTGGTACAAATCGATTTATTCACAAAATGCTGGAGTAACTCAGCAGGTCAGGCAGCATCTCGGGAGAGAAGGAATGGGTGACGTTTCGGGTCGAGACCCTTCTTAGAAGGGTCTCGACGCGAAACGTCACCCATTCCTTCTCTCCCGAGATGCTGCCTGACATTCTGGATTTAGTGTTGTGTAATGATCCTGATCTGATAAGGGGACTAGAGGTAAAAGAGCCATTAGGAGGCAGTGATCACAACATGATAAGTTTTACTCTGCAAATGGAAAGGCAGAAGGGAAAATCGGAAGTGTCGGTATTACAGTATAGCAAAGGGGATTACAGAGGCATGAGCTGGCCAAAATTGACTGGAAGGAGGCCCTAGCAGGGAAGACGGTAGAACAGCAATGGCAGGTATTCCTGGAAATAATGCAGAGGTTGCAGGATCAATTTATTCCAAAGAGGTGGAAAGACTCTAAGGGGAGTAAGAGACACCTGTGGCTGACAAGGGAAGTCAAGGAGAGCATAAAAATTAAGGAGAGGAAGTATAACATAGCAAAGAAGAGTGGGAAGACAGAGGATTTGGACTCTTTTAAAGAGCAACAAAAGTTAACTAAAAAGGCAATACGGGGAGAAAAGATGAGGTACGAGGGTAAACTAGCCAATAATATAAAGGAGGATAGCAAAAGTTTTTTTAGGTACGTGAAGAGGAAAAAAATAGTCAAGGCAAATGTGGGTCCCTTGAAGACAGAAGCAGGGGAATTTATTATGGGGAACAAAGAAATGGCAGACGAGTTAAACCGTTACTTTGGATCTGTCTTCACTGAGGAAGATACACACAATCTCCCAAATGTTCTAGGGGCCGGAGAACCTAGGGTGATGGAGGAACTGAAGGAAATCCACATTAGGCAGGAAATGGTTTTGGGTAGACTGATGGGACTGAAGGCTGATAAATCCCCAGGGCCTGATGGTCTGCATCCCAGGGTACTTAAGGAGGTGGCTCTAGAAATAGTGGAAGCATTGGAGATCATTTTTCAATGTTCTATAGATTCAGGATCAGTTCCTGTGGATTGGAGGATAGCAAATGTTATCCCACTTTTTAAGAAAGGAGGGAGAGAGAAAACGGGTAATTATAGACCAGTTAGTCTGACATCAGTGGTGGGGAAGATGCTGGAGTCAATTATAAAAGACGAAATTGCTGAGCATTTGGATAGCAGTAACGGGATCATTCCGAGTCAGCATGGATTTACGAAGGGGAAATCATGATTGACAAATCTACTGGAATTTTTTGAGGATGTAACTAGGAAAATTGACAGGGGAGAGTCAGTGGATGTGGTGTACCTCGACTTTCAGAAAGCCTTCGACAAGGTCCCACATAGGAGATTAGTGGGCAAAATTAGGGCACATGGTATTGGGGGTAGGGTACTGACATGGATAAAAAATTGGTTGACAGACAGAAAGCAAAGAGTGGGGATAAATGGGTCCCTTTCGGAATGGCAGGCAGTGACCAGTGGGGTACCGCAAGGTTCGGTGCTGGGACCCCAGCTATTTACGATATACATTAATGACTTAGACGAAGGGATTAAAAGTACCATTAGCAAATTTGCAGATGATACTAAGCTGGGGGGTAGTGTGAATTGTGAGGAAGATGCAATAAGGCTGCAGGGTGACTTGGACAGGTTGTGTGAGTGGGCGGATACATGGCAGATGCAGTTTAATGTAGATAAGTGTGAGGTTATTCACTTTGGAAGTAAGAATAGAAAGGCAGATTATTATCTGAATGGTGTCAAGTTAGGATGAGGGGGAGTTCAACGAGATCTGGGTGCCCTAGTGCATCAGTCAATGAAAGGAAGCATGCAGGTACAGCAGGCAGTGAAGAAAGCCAATGGAATGTTGGCCTTCATAACAAGAGGAGTTGAGTATAGGAGCAAAGAGGTCCTTCTACAGTTGTACCGGGCCCTGGTGAGACCACACCTGGAGTACTGTGTGCAGTTTTGGTCTCCAAATTTGAGGAAGGATATTCTTGCTATGGAGGGCGTGTAGCGTAGGTTCACTAGGTTAATTCCCGGAATGGCGGGACTGTCGTATGTTGAAAGGCTGGAGCGATTGGGCTTGTATACACTGGAATTTAGAAGGATGAAGGGGGATCTTATTGAAACATATAAGATAATTAGGGGATTGGACACATTAGAGGCAGGAAACATGTTCGCAATGTTGGGGGAGTCCAGAACAAGGGGCCACAGTTTAAGAATAAGGGGTAGGCCATTTAGAACGGAGATGAGGAAGAACTTTTTCAGTCAGAGAGTGGTGAAGGTGTGGAATTCTCTGCCTCAGAAGGCAGTGGAGGCCAGTTCGTTGGATGCTTTCAAGAGAGAGCTGGATAGAGCTCTTAAGGATAGCGGAGTGAGGGGGTATGGGGAGAAGGCAGGAATGGGGTACTGATTGAGAGTGATCAGCCATGATCGCATTGAATGGCGGTGCTGGCTCGAAGGGCTGAATGGCCTACTCCTGCACCTATTGTCTATTGTCTATTGTCTATTGTCTATTGTCTATTGAAGAACTGCAAGGCGATTGTGTCACCAGATGCAATTGACATTCATTAAAAATGGAAATTGTGCTAAAAGTTTTTTTTAAAAAGCAAATCCAGTCCTCGCCATTATTCACTGAAGATGTCACAGAAATCACATTTAATTGCAAAATTCGAAAATATTCAATGAAGTCATTAATCAGGGCTTTGGGCGGCCAGGAGCTATGGCACAGTGGTCTGTTCCCATGGTGTCGGACTCCACGTCTGTGAGCAATTAGGAATGGGCATTAAATGTAAGCCAATGTCTATATCCTACGGATGAATAAATAGCTGAAAAGCCTCAGGTCTATACATATTATTCCTACCAGTCACTAACCACAACCTGCATGTCATATCCTGACCACAACTCGTGTATAGGAACAATATTGCCCCATTGTACACCACTCGAGGAAACTACTCCCTGCCTGCTGTAGCTGGACCAACTCCACAACTCTTAACTCTGAGGAAGGGTCTCGACCCGAAACGTCACCCATTCCTTCGCTCCAGAGATGCTGCCTGTCCCGCTGAGTTACTCCAGCGTTTTGTGTCTCTTCTGTGGGCCTCAGAATCTTTCTTTAAGAAGTCAGAACAAGGAGAAGAACTATTGGCAAAATGGAATGAGAATTTTATGACCGTCATTTGACTGTGTTCACTACTCTATCTGTTTCGTCAGATTGGTGGAATCAGTGCAATGTTTGCGCTTCAATCTGACATCGGTGGATTTTTATTTGGACCATGAAACCATTGGAGATAGGAGATGAAAATAGGTCATCGGCCCATCGAGTCTGCTCCACCATTCGATCATGCTTGAAAGCTGGATTGCCAGGAAAACTATCCCAAGGATTTGTTTCCTATGTGAGCCCAAGGATCTATTTAAATAAGATCAGTTTTTTAAAAAGATTTTTTTAGATTTAGGGATACAGCACGGAAACAGGCCCTTCGGCCCACCGGGTCCGCGCCGCCCAGCGATGCCCGCACATTAACACTATCCTACACACACTAGGGTCAATTTTTACATTTACCCAGTCAATTAACCTACATACCTGTACGTCTTTGGAGTGTGGGAGGAAACCGAAGATCTCGGAGAAATCCCACGCAGGTCACGGGGAGAACGTACAAACTCCGTACAGACGGCGCCCGTAGTCAGGATCGAACCTGAGTCTCCGGCGCTGCATTCGATGTAAGGCAGCAACTCTACCGCTGCGCCACCGTGCCGCCCAGTTATTTTCTGAGTTATTTTCACCCAACATCCCAGGAACATTTAATAAGTTCTCTGAGCAGAATCAGGTCATTCGGCCCATCGAGTCTACACCGCCATTCAATCGTGGCTGAACTATCTCTCCCTCTCAACCATTTTCACCTGCCTTCTCCCCATAACGTTTGATATCCTTACTAATCTCGAACCTATCAATCACCGCTTTAAAAATACCCCTTGACTTGGCCTCCACGGCCACCCGTGGCAGCGAATTCCACAGATTCACCACCCTCTGGCTAAAGGAATTCCTCCTCATCTCCATTCTAAAGGTGCGTCCTTTTATTCTGAGGCTGTGCCCTCTGGTCATTGACTCTCCCTCTACTGGAAACACCCTCTCCACATCCCCTCCATGCAAGCCTTTCACTATCCGGTACTTTGTGTAATATCCTGACTTTGTGTAAGGCATCTTGCCTCTTTCTCTGCATTTTGAAATAAAACATCTGCTTTTGCCTCCCTACATGTTAATGGCATATGAATAGATTCGCTGATACATTTCTGATTCACGGATGCAAATTATCCATGAATAGAATGGGGAACCACAGGTAATACTCAGATGATCCCAAATGTATTCATCTCCAAGGCAACAGTATAGGTTAAAATCAATGTTTGCCGGAACTGAATGTAGTCTGTTCTTCACGTTGATGCGAGGTTAAAGGAATATAGACTCTTCATGGGAATAGTCTTGCCCAGCACAAATTGGAGGAACAGCACCTCATATTTCACTTGGGCAGCTTACACCCCAGCGGTATAAATATTGGCTTTAGTTTTTTAGTTCAGAGACACAGCGCGGAAACAGGCCCTTCGGCCCACCAAGTCCGCACTGACCAGTGATCGCTGCACATTAACACTATCCTACACACACTAGGGACAATTTTTACATTTAAACCAAGCCAACTAACCTACGAAACCTGTACATCTTTGGAGAGTGGGAGGAAACCGAAGATCCCGAGGAAAAGCCGCGCAGGTCACGGGGAGAACGTACAAACTCCGTACAGACAGCACCGGTAGTTGGGATCGAACCCGGGTCTCCGGCGCTGTGAGGCAGCAGCTCTACCGCTGCGCCACAATGCCGCCCTCTAACTTCTCTAACTTCAGGTAACCCTTGCTTTGCCTTTCTCTCCATCCCTCCCCATCCTACTTCTGACTGTCCTCCTGGTTAAATTTTATCTTTATTATGTGGACATTGCCAACTTCCCCAAGCTAACAATGATCTATTCTCCACTTTCCCTCATCATCGTCCCCATTTGATCTCTCGACTTCACGCGTTACCCTTCCATACCTCTGCGTCTCCCTCTCCCTTGACTCTCAGTCTGAAGAAGGGTCTGGTTGGAGGGATATGGACCAAGCGCGGGCAGGTGGGACTAGAGTAGCTGGGACATGTTGACCGGTGTGGGCAAGACGGGCTGAAGGGCCTGTTTCCACACTGTATCACTCCGTGACTCTATTATTAGGAGAGCATCATAATACAGTTGGTCATAGCCATTGGGCGCGGCAGCGGTAGAGTTGCTGACCACGGGTGCTGTCTGTACGGAGTTTGTACGTTCTCCCCGTGACCTGCGTGGGCTTCTCTCCGAGATCTTCGGTTTCCCTGCTTCCAAATGGCCATTTGTTGGTATGAATTCTGCATGGATGCAAGGAAATTTAAGGACGTAATCTAATAGAAGGGATCATCGGGGTGATGTAAGGAAGTCCATGTGATGCTCAAAGAAGATTTCAAATGTCATTTGAACCCAAAGGTTGTGTTACAGCTTTAACCCGTTGCCCCAGTATCTGTTATTTCATACAAAAGACGTGGCTTTGGAGTTGCAAATGCTAACCTGCGTTTCCTTTACCTCTCCCTCAACCTGCTCCCCAAATGGAACATTTGCATTTCTTAAATCAGAAAGAATAAAATGAATGTGTAAAAAATGGAAATTAAGTTGAAAGCAAGCAGTAAGTGCTTTAGAGTCTTTTACCCAGAGTAGGGGAATCAAGAGGTACAGCACGGAAACAGGACCTTCGGCCCACCAAATCAGCACCAACCAGCAATCCCCGCACACTTCAGCCAATCTTCCCTGTCCCGCCTGCAACTGGTCCAAAACGCCGCAGCGAGACTCCTGACGGGTACCCGTAAAAGGGACCACATCACCCCGATTCTGGCCTCTCTCCACTGGCTCCCTGTATGGTACAGAATCAACTTCAAGCTCCTCCTATTCACGTATAAAGCCCTAAATGGACATTCCCCCCCCCTACATCAAAAATCTTCTAACGCACCTCTCTAACTCCAGGTCCCTCAGGTCGGCCGACTTGGGGCTACTCACTATCCCGCGGTCTAGGCTTAAGCTCAGGGGTGACCGCGCTTTTGCGGTTGCAGCTCCTAGACTGTGGAACAGCATCCCTCTCCCCATCAGAACTGCCCCCTCCATCGACTCCTTTAAGTCCCGGCTCAAAACCTATTTCTACTCCCTAGCGTTTGAGGCTCATTGCGGAGGCGCTGTGAACTGTTTGCGTGCTACTGTATGTTTCTTTTCTTTTTTAAATACAAAATGAGTACCTAATCAGATGTACAGCACTTTGGTCAACGTGGGTTGTTTTTAAATGTGCTATACAAATAAAATTGACTTGACTTGACTTGACTAACCCTATCCAACACACACTTGGGACAAGTTACACTTATACCAAGTCAATGAACCTACAAGCCTGTACGTCTTTGAGGTGTGGGAGGGAGCCGAAGATCTCGGAGAAAACCCACGCAGGTCACGGGGTAAACGTACAGATGGCACACGTAGTCAGGATCGAACCCGGGCCTACTGGTACTGTGAGGCAGCAACTCTACCGCTGCGCCCTAAATACCGAAATAAACTTTGAAGCGCGGGAGGAAACCGGAGCACCCGGAGGAAACCGGAGCACCCGGAGGAAACCGGAGCACCCGGAGGAAACCGGAGCAAACCCGGAGGAAACCCAGGCGTTCACAGGGAGAACGAGTACTTTGTGTTCGAGACAGACACTTTCTTGTTATCCATGTGTAGGAAGGAACAGCAGATGCTGGTTCAAACCGAAGGTAGACACAAAAAGCTGGAGTAACTCAGCGGGACAGGCAGCATCTCTGGAGAGAAGGGATGGGTGACGTTTCGAGACCCTCCTTCAGAGTGAGTGTTTTATTGTCATATGTTCCAGATATTACAATGACATTCTTACTTGCAGCAGCACTACAACCACCATCTAAACTGTGAACCATGCACTGTCTTGATAGCACTATGGATTTTGGGCTTTTTGCACCAATAGATAGATACATAGACACATAGGTACATAGACACATAGACACATAGACACATAGACACATAGACACATAGACACATAGACACATTTCGCCTGGGCAGCTTGCAGCCCAGTGGTATGAACATCGACTTCTCCAACTTTAGATAGTTCCTCTGTCCCTCTCTTCCCCTCCTCCTTCCCAGATCTCCCTCTATCTTCCTGTCTCCACCTATATCCTTCCTTTGTCCCGCCCCCCTGACATCAGTCTGAAGAAGGGTCTCGACCCGAAACGTCACCCATTCCTTCTCTCCCGAGATGCTGCCTGACCTGCTGAGTTACTCCAGCATTTTGTCAATAAATACCTTCGATTTGTACCAGCATCTGCAGTTATTTTCTTATACTTCTTAGACACATAAAAAACATAGCACAAAAAGTAAGGAAATTTGTGTTTGGTAGATTATTTCTTTGTTGTAACAATGCTTCTTGGCAATAAATCCTATACCGTTGGAAAGCCTGTTTATTTCCCTTTTAAATGGTGCCACATTTGTAAGGAACATGCATTTGTGGGATGAGCAGCAGAGCTGAGTATATGGGTTGCGCCCATGAAAATTTTGCCAAATCTTCTCTGCCAATGCCAAACAGCTTATTCTGCTGTTGCTATTGACTCTTGTTTTGAGCTTCTGGTACCCCCAGGTGCTGACAATCAGGTGCCTAATTGGCACCTGATTGGCAGCATCTGTGAGCATGGGCCCTGCTACAGTGGCCAGTAGGTGTCTGCTCCAAGAATCGTCATGCCACGTTTGACTGATCTGGATAGGGCCCGTGCGATAGGGCAACTTCAAGCTGGTGTTCCGCAAAACCAAGTTGCGGCATTATTTGGAGTGAGCCCTAGTACCATCTCCAAAGTGAAGGCCAAGTTCCATATAACGGGGGATGTCAGAGACAAGCCGCGAAGTGGGCGTCCCAAGAAGACGACACCCGAAGAAGACCGTTTCCTCACCCTGTCAGCACTTAGGAACCGTAGGCTGTCTTCTACAGATTTGCAGTCAAGGTTTGCAGGACGATATGGCCGACGGCTCTCTGCCCAGACAATTCGGAACAGACTGCACACAGCCGATCTCCGGTCTCATAGGGCTGCCAGGAGGCCTGCCATGACTGCCCTTCACCGTCAGGCCCGTTTGCGCTGGTGTCGGCAACACGTGCACTGGAACCTGAACATGTGGAGGAACGTTATGTTCAGCGATGAGTCCAGATTCTGCCTACGGCAGTTGGATCATAGGGTCAAAGCGTGGAGAAGACGCGGAGAACGCTATGCTGATTGCTGCACCGATAGAGTAACATCTTTTGGTGGAGGCAGTGTGATGGTGTGGGGCGGCATCTCCCTCACTGGAAAAACGATGCTTGTCATCATTGGAGGCAATCTCAATGCAGAGAGATATCGAGATGAGATTCTGCAACCAGTGGCAATCCCATATCTCCACAGTCTGGGACCGAACTCTATCCTCCAAGATGACAATGGTCGCCCCCACAGAGCAGGGTTTCTCAGAGACTACCTCCAGAATTTGGGAGTGGAGAGGATGGAATGGCCTGCCAGCAGTCCTGACCTCAACCCCATTGAACACTTGTGGGATCAGCTTGGGCGTGCTGTTCGTGCCAGAGTGACCAACACAACCACGTTGGCTAACTTGCGACAAATGCTGGTTGAAGAATGGGATGCCATCCCACAACAGTGTGTGACCAGGCTGGTGACCAGCATGAGGAGGAGGTGCCAGGCTGTTGTGGCTGTGTATGGTTCTTCCACACGCTACTGAGGCTCCTGTTTATTAAATGAATAAATTGTTAAATTGCCAATATGTCTTGTTTCTTCAGACTTCAATCATCCAATCCACCAAACAACACCGAACAAGAGTCAATGGCAGAATAAGCTGTTTGGCATTGGCAGAGAAGATTTGGCAGATTTTTCATGGGCGCAACCCACATACTCAGCTCTGCTGCTCATCCCACAAATGCATGTTCCTTACAAATGTGGCACCATTTAAAAGGGAAATAAACAGGCTTTCCAACGGTATAAGATTTATTGCCAAGAAGCATTGTTACAACAAATAAATAATCTACCAAACACAAATTTCCTTAATTTTTGTGCTATGTTTAGATACATAGACACATAGATACATAGACACAAATACATAGATACATAGACACAGACACATAGATACATCGACACATAGATACATAGACACATAGACAATTGGTGCAGGAGTAGGCCATTCGGCCGTTCGAGCCAGCACTGCCATTCAATGTGATCATGGCTGATCATCCAGAATCAGTACCTCGTTCCTGCCTTCTCCCCATATCCCTTGATTCCGCTAGCCCTAAGAGTTCTATCTACCTCTGTCTTGAATGCATCCAGTGAATCGGCCTCGACTGCCTTCTGAGGCAGAGAATTCCACAAATTCACAACTCTGGATGAAAAAGTTTTTCCTCATCTCAGTTCTAAATGGCCTACTCCTTATTCTTAAACCGTGGCCCCTGGTTCTGGACACCCCCCAACATCGGGAACATGTTTCCTGCATCTAGCGTGCCCAATCCCTTAATAATTTTATATGTTTCTGTAAGATCCCCTCTCATCTTTCTAAACTCCAGTGAATACAAGCCCAGTCGCTCCATTCTTTCATCATATGTCAGTCCCGCCATCCCGGGAATTAACCTGGTGAACCTACGCTGCACTCCCTCAATAGCAAGAATGTCCTTCCTCAAATTAGGAGACCAAAAACTACACACAGTACTCCAGGTGTGGTCTCCTAATGTTAGGTTTTAAATTATAGATTTGTGTTGTTTGTTACGTTATCGACTCGTGCTGTGTTTACAAGCCTGTTATGCTGCTGCAAGTAAGAATTTTATTGTTCCATTGTTGGAACAATTAAACACACTCGACCCTTTTGACTTTTAAATTCTAAGTAACTTAAATAAAAATATAAATACCAGCTTTAATATATCTGTTTACAATGAGATCGGATTCCAGGAAGCAATTAAAATGAGCGGCACGGTGGCGCAGCAGGAGAGTTGCTGCCTCACAGCGCCAGAGACCCAGGTTCGATCCCAACTACGGGTGCTGTCTGTACGGAGTTTGTACGTTCTCCCCGTGACCTGCGTGGGTTTTCTTCCCCTGATCTTCGGTTTCCTCCCAAAATCCAAAGACGTCCAGATTTTTATAGGTTAATTGCTTTGGTATAAAAATAATTTGTCCCGTGTGTGTGTGTAGGATAGTGTTAGTGTGCGGGGATCGCTGGTCGGTACAGACTCGGTGGGCCGAAGGGCCTGTTTCCCTCTGGATTTACAAAAGAATCTCTAAACTAAAACTAAACTAAAATGTGATTTTACGTGCATTTTAAGTTACTTATTTGTTCACGATCAAAACATATGAATATTACATTGCAGGAAAACAGTCGTGTGTTGTACTCAGTACATCAGTCATGTTGTGCCAAACAGGTAGCAATTATCAGAATGTTACGATTTATAAGTGATCGGGTAAGTGAGACATTCAGACCCTTTCCTCTGAATACCAAACGCGGATTTTAAAAAAAAATTTACACATCGGCCGTAACTTGAGCGGAGGAGACCAATATTCTTTTGTAAATCCAGTCTGGTCTATTCAAATACCTGGCCAAGCCCGGCCCATTATGTTCCATCTAATTCACTGTACAATAGAGCCTGGAGCCATGATGAATGACGAGCCATTCAAAATGAAGACAACCGGCACTTCAGAATGCAAAGACCACAATTGGTTTCAGACGTATTTGTTTGGCCCCTTCATTGTTCTCCCCTGCTCGCGACTAAACGGTGTGTATTTGTACAGACCTTGCTTGGCAGCTCAAGTGATCGGGCATTGTATTGTCTACTTACAGAGACTCATTTCTGTTGTGTGATCTTGCGTTGCCCTCTGTGTAATGGTGTGTGGCATCTGCTTTCTCCCTCATTCACAAACTCCAACCTTGGTCGGCGATGCGGAGGCTTCAGGAGAGCGTTGCGGAGAGGCCGGTGTTACATAGAAACATAGAAAATAAGTGCAGGAGGAAACCATTTGGCCCTTCGAGCCAGCACCGCCATTCATTCTGATCATGGCTGATTATCCACAATCAGTAACCCATGCCTGCCTTCTCCCCATATCCCTTGATTCCGCTATCCCCTAGAGCTCTATCCAACTCTCTTTTAAATCCATCCAGTGAATTGGCCTCCACTGCCCTCTGTGGCGGAGAATTCCACAAATACATAACTCCCTGGGTGCAAAAACTTTTTTCTCATCTCAGTTTTAAACGGCCTCCCCTTTATTCTTCGACTGTTGCCCCAGGTTCGTGACTTCCCCCCAACGTTGGGAACATTTTTCCGTGCGTCTAGCTTGTGGGGTGTTGGCAGCGGTGGTGAAGACAGACTCGCGGCGTCGGCGGGGCCTCGTGGGTCGGCACGCGGTCGACGGTCAACGAGAGCGTGATGGGACCACCGTGAGGCAGGGAGGGAGGGAGGGGAAGGACAATGGACAATGGGGACCCAGTGTGGGGGGAACTGCTGTGCGAGGGGGGGGAGGGGGATTGGGGGGTGAGAGTGAGGGGGAGAACAAAGGAGGAGTGGCCATACATTGTAACTTTGTCAGCGCCGTAGATGGCCGCTATTTGTAAACATTAGGGATGCAAGCAAGGAATCTCACTGTGCCCAGTCACACGTGACAATGAAATATTCCATTCCATTCCAAGACACCAGGTGGAGCTCCTTGGGCGAGCTCTGGATGGTAGGGTGGGTCAGGCAGCAGAGGAGATGACCAACTATGGAACTTGTACCTTTATATCTCTGGCCTTTGTCCACCCTTGTGGGCAAATAAGGTGCAAAGGGTGCAGAGATCTACGAGGATGTTGCCAGGACACGTGGGCCTGAGCTACAGGGCAAGGAAGGACTTTATTCCACGGAGCGCAGGAGGAAGAAGAGTGACCGTTAGATTTTAGAGACACTGCAGGTGAAAAGGCCCTTCGGCCCACAGAGTCCATGCCGACCAGTGATCAACACATAGTCCAAACGATACGATAGAACTTTATTTATCCCAGGAGGGAAATTGATCTGCCGACAGTCATGAAACACAAGATACATGAAGCATGAAATTAAAGTGATGAGTGGAAAGGGTGGGGATGTGCAAAGATTGGGGGGGGGGGGGGGGGGGGGCGGCAGGAAGGGGAGGGCAGTCAGTCTCAGTCTACCCCAGGACAGAAGGGGGAGGAGTTGTACAGTTTGATAGCCGCAGGGAAGAAGGATCTCTTGTGGCGTTCTGTGCTGCATCTTGGTGGAACCACTGCTCACCTTGTCTCACTTTCATCTCCGGCCATTGTCCACCCATCTGTCAATCCCCCCCCCCCTCACCTGTATCCACCTATCACTTGCCTGAGTTAGACACAAGATGCTGGAGTAACTCAGCGGGTCAGGCAGCATCTCTGGAGAGAAGGATTGAAGACGTTCTCCTCCTCTCTTCGACGAGTTTAGCAACAATTTAAACCAACATCTGCAGTTTTTTTTCCTGACTTTGTCCCACCCCCACCCCTCCTCCAGCTTTCTCCCCAAACCCCCTCCCTCCCCCCATGACAATCAGTCTAAAGAAGGGTCCTGACCCGTCATCTATCCATGACTGTCCAGAGATGCAGCCTGACCTGTTGAGTTACTCCAGCACTTTGTGTTTTTTGCTCAGGATTCTGGCATCTGCAGTTCCTAGGGTCTACTGTCCCTCTGGCTGTGTTGATATATTAACAATCCAAATAGGCAAAGGGCCAGAAATCTCAATGTGTTGGACATTGTCACTAACTCAATCAAATCCAATTAAAATTGATTAACAGGCCACTCATCTTACTGCTGTCTACCGTTTTTTAATATGTGTAACAGTCAAGGGACTTTAGAAAGTAATAGAATGGATTGCAGACACAAGGAACCACAGATGCTGGAATCTTGCACACAACACAGTGCTGGAGTAACTCAGCGGGTCAGGCAGCATCTCTGGAGAACATGGATAGGTGACGTTTCACAGAGTGCTGGAGTAACTCAGCGGGTCAGGCGGCATCTCTGGAGAACATGGATAGGTGACGTTTCACAGAGTGCTGGAGTAACTCAGCGGGTCAGGCAGCATCTCTGGAGAACATGGATAGGTGACGTTTCGGATCAGGACCGTTTTTCAAACTGAATGTGGCGGGGGCGGGGAGAAAGATGGAAGAGAGGTGGGGGTGGGGCTAAACCTGATGAGTGATAGGTGGATACAGGCGAGGGGGTGGTGATTGGTCGATGGGTGGGCAAAGGCCGGAGATGAAAAGGAGACAGAAGGGGATCACATGGCAACAGGGCCTTCGGCCCACCGAGTCCATGACGATCATCGATCACCTGTTCACACTGTGTTTTCATTACCGTAGCCTAAACATAGTCTGAAGAAGGGTTTCACTCAGAAGTGTCACCCAGTCCTCTCCAGAGGTGCTGCCTGGCCCGCTGAATTACACTAGCATTTTGTGTCTACCCCATAGCCTAAACGCTCTCTTTAATTGACTGATACTTGTTTGAAACCTTTAATTTTGCATTTGTTTTCATCCATAATATACAGTACAATACTGATAGGTCTATATTGATTAACAAACTGCTGAGATGGAAAGGTCATTTTAAGGGGCGGTAGAATTGCTGCCTCACAGCGCCAGAGACCCGGGTTCGATCCTGACTACAGGTTCCATCTGTGCGGAGTTTGTACGTTCTCCCCGTCACCTGCGTGGGTTTTCTCCGGATGCTTCGGTCTCCTCCCACACTCCAAAGATTTACAGGTTTGTAGGTTAATTGGCTTTGGTAAAAATTGTAAATTGTCCCTAGTGTGCGTGGGACAATGTTAGTGTGCGGGGATCGCTGGTCGGCATGAACTCGATGGGCCGAAGGGCCTGTTTCCGCACTGCACCTCTATAGTCTAAAGACCAAGGCAAAGTGAAGTCCTTGACTGGGGCTGTTTTTTGGATAAGGGCGAATGGCAAAATGAATCACTGAACTGTGCTAATATTTTCACTCACTTTGAGTGTAAGTTGATCATAATTTGCTGTCAAAATAACACTGTGATTCGTGGCACTTGATATTTTGTGTTGTGTAAATGTTTTCTGCAGTTCAGTAATTCATAAGTTCATGTGTGATAGGAGCAGAATTAGGCCATTCGGCCCATCAAGTCCACTCCGGCATTCAATCATGGCCAATCTATCTCTCTCCCCTAACCCCATTCTCCTGCCTTCTCCCCATAACCCCTGACACCCATGCTAATGAGGAATCTATCTATCTCTGCCTTAAAAATATCCACTGACTTGGCAATAATGCAAAAGCCTCAACTCAGTCTGTGGTTTCAAAGCACCTCTTGCAGTACAACATTGACATTGAATTTGAAAGGTACACACTCGGGCAGAACATTACATTTGAGAACACAGAATGTCCTACAGAAATTAAATCTTGTCTATTTATTTCTTTTTTTCCCAATGATTTGATAAATGACTGCCAGCCAACTGAAAGTTAACCATTGCAAACGGAGAGTCTCGAGCAAGTCCATGTAACGATTTTAACTATTTTGCCTATTTTTTAGTCTTACCATATGTTTTTCTTCTTAAAATAATGGACACAGAGTGCTGGAGTAACTCAGCGGGTCTGGCAGCGTCTCTGGAGAACACGGATAGGTGACGTTTCACAGAGTGCTGGAGTAACTCAACGGGTCAGGCAGAGTCTCTGGAGAACATGGATAGGTGACGTTTCACAGAGTGCTGGAGTAACTCAGCGGGTCAGGCAGCATCTCTGGAGACCATGGATAGGCGACGTTTCACAGAGTGCTGGAGTAACTCAGCGGGTCAGGCAGCATCTGTGGAGAACAGAGTGCTTCGAGTGCCCCGACTGCAGGAGAACAAAGAGTGAAGTAGATTAGACTTTATTGCCTTCCATCACAATGAGGAATGAGGGGAATCCGCTGTGGTGGATGTTCATGTTAACTTACATGTAGTTGTGTGTCTTTTTTTTAGTGTGACTGTATGGTAAATCCAGTTTCACTGTTCCTTAATTGGTACACGTGACAATAAAATGCCCATTGAACCTTTGAACCTTTTTGACCTGCTGAGTTATTCCAGCACTTGTTGTCTATCTTCGGCATAAACCGGCATCTGCAGTTCCTTCCGACGCATAAGTGGAGCTTTATTGTTTATTCACGTTGACACAGTATTGATAAAATGGGATCATCTCCCAGCGGGGGAGCCTGCCGAGAAGAGATGATAGACATCCACACGCCCGCTCCATCATCTTCCTCAGCATCAAAATACTGAAGGGTGTCTCACCTTTCTGCCAATATCAGCTCATTGACCAATATAGACCCGTGAGTAATGTATATCATGGTTGAAAACAAATACTAGGTTACAGATTAAAAAGGCAACGACTGACCCACAACTAGGTAATCAACAAAATGTAATGCCATATGTAACTGAGGAAGGAATAATGGATAGTCTGATGATGAAACAACCTAATTTACGCTTGCCTACACAGTATAGGAAACAATATATTTACAGCATCTCTGGACAAAAGAAATAGGTGATGTTTTGGGTCAAGACTCTGAAGAAGGGTCTCGACCCTTAGGACCTACAGGGCCCTAGTGAGACCGCACCTGGAGTACTGTGTGCAGTTGTACAGGGCCTTAGTGAGACCGCACCTGGAGTACTGTGTGCAGTTGTACAGGGCCCTAGTGAGACCGCACCTGGAGTACTGTGTGCAGTTTTGGTCTCCAAATTTGAGGAAGGATATTCTTGCTATTGAGGGCGTGCAGCATAGGTTTACTAGGTTAATTCCCGGAATGGCGGGACTGTCGTATGTTGAAAGACTGGAGCAGCTAGGCTTGTATACACTGGAATTTAGAAGGATGAGAGGGGATCTTATCGAAACATATAAGATTATTAAGGGGTTGGACACGTTAGAGGCAGGAAACATGTTCCCATTGCTGGGGGAGTCCAGAACCAGGGGCCACAGTTTAAGAATAAGGGGTAGGCCATTTAGAACGGAGATGAGGAAAAACCTTTTCAGTCAGAGAGTTGTAAAATCTGTGCAATTCACTGCCTCAGAAGGCAGTGGAGGCCAATTCTCTGAATGCATTCAAGAGAGAGCCAGATAGAGCTCTTAAGGATAGTGGAGTCAAGGGGTATGGGGAGAAGGCAGGAACGGGGTACTGAATGAGAATGATCAGCCATGATCACATTGAATGGTGGTGCTGGCTCGAAGGGCCTACTTCTGCACCTATTGTCTATTGTCTATTGACCCGAAACGTCACCCATTCCTTCTCTCCAGTGATGCTGCCTGTCCCGCTGGGTTACTCTAGCACTTTGTGACTATCTTTGGTGTAAACCAGCATCGCAGTTCCTTCCTACACAATATATTTATAGCTTTACCCCGTTCCTGCTTTCTTCCCATATCCCTTGATTCCCTTAGCCCCAAGAGCTATATAGCTTTGGGAGCATCTAAATATTTGGTTCAAGACTCTGTGGAATGGTGGCCAAAACTTTTCCAGAATATCTCCCATTAAATGCTTCATCAGATGGGATCTGCCTGCACCCATTGCAGAATGAATAGACATGTAATGCTGAGGCTCTGTAAGGCGCTGGTCAGGCCACATTTGGAGTATTGTGAGCAAATTTGGGCCCCATATCTGAGGAAGGATGTGCTGGCTCTGGAGAGGGTCCAGAGGAGGTTTACGAGAATGATCCCAGGAATGAGTGTGTTAGCATGTGATGAGCGTTTGACAGCACTGGGCCTGTACTCGCTGGAGTTTAGAAGTTTGAGGGGGGACCTCATTGAAACTTACGGAATAATGAAAGGCATCGATAGAGTGGGTGTGGAACCGGTGGGAGAGTCTAGGATCAGGTGTCACAGCCTCAGAATTATAGGGCGCCCCCTCCCCCTCCCCCCTCCCCCCCTCCCCCCTCCCCACTTCCCCCTCAACCCCCCTTATCCACCCAAATTAACGAAGTCAATTAACCTTCAAGCCTGCACGTCTTTCGAGTGTGAGAGGAAATCGGAGCACCCGAAGAAATCCCACGTGATCACAGGGAGAACGTACAAACTCGGTACAAACAGCACCCAAGTCAGGATTGAACCCGGGTCTCTGGTGCTGTGAGGCAGCAACTCTACCGCTGTGCCACTGTGCAAGATAACTTCGTGCAAAATTAGGCCATTCGGCCTTTCGAGTCAACTCTGCCATTCAATCATGGCTGATCTATCATTCCCTCTCAACCTCATTCTCCTGCTTTCTCCCCATAACCCTTTACTAATCCTTCACACTCCAAAGACGTACTGGTTTGTGGGTTAACAGGCTTCGGTAAAGATTGTAAATTGTCCCTAGTGTGTAGGATAGTGCTCGTGACGGCATGGAGTAGGTGGGCCGAAGGGCCTGCTTCTGCCCTGTATCTCTAAACTAAACTAAACTAAAAAGTTAAGCTTTGAACCTCTAGCTTCACAATTCATAACTCTTCAATCCTTTTGTCTCACACCGCCTGCTTGTTTATCTCTGGCCTTTGTCCTCTGGCCTATCAAAAACCCTCCCCACCTGCATCAAACTATTACCTGTGTAGGAAGGAACTACAGATGCTGGTTTAAACCAAAGATAGACACAAAAAGCTTGGGTAACTCAGCGGGACAGGCAGCATCTCTGTAGATAAGGAATGGGTGACGTTTCGGGTCGAGACCCCTCTTCACACTGTTACCTGCCAGGCTTTGCACTGCCCCTCCTCACTTCCAGCTTTCTTACCCCCTCCCCAAAATCAGTCTGAAATAGGGCCCCGACCAAAAACGTCACCTATCCATGTTCTCCAGAGATGCTGCCTGACCCACTGAGTTACTCCAGCACTCTGTGAAACGCCACCTATCCTTGTTCTCCAGAGATGCTGCCTGACCCTCTGAGTTACTCCAGCACTCTGTATTCTACGCAAGATTCCAGCATCCGTAGTTTTTGCAATCCACACTATTACTTTCTAAAGTTCCTTGACTGTTACACAGGTGAACATATTAACATACAATATACAAACGGTATAAGTGTCAATTGTCACTGGTGTGTGTAGGATAGTGCTAGTGTGTGGGGATCGTTGGTCGGTGCGGACTCGATGGGCCGAAGGGCCCGTTTCCGCGCTGTATCTTAAAAATAAAAAATAAACTAAACTGAAAAAAATTTACAGCAGAGATACAGGAGATACAATTTTACATCACAGAAACAAGTCATTCGGGCCTACATGTCCATGCCGACCAAGATGCTCCATCTAAGCTATTCCTAGTGTTCTTCTCGAAGGCTGAGAAACGATATTCTGCAATCTGGTATTTTTCTCTTTACCCGACCTTCTGCACGTGGGTTTGGCTTGATTCTATTTATCTGGTTTGACTGGATAGAATATAGAAATATAGAAACATAGAAAAATTGGTGCAGGAGTAGGCCATTCGGCCCTTCGAGCCAGCACCGCCATTCAATGTGATCATGGCTGATCGTCCTAAATCAGTGCCCCGTTCCTGCTTTCTTCCCATATCCCTTGATTCCCTTAGCCCCAAGAGCTATATCTAACTCTCTCTTGAATCCAAATTTTTTTAATGCACTTGGAAATTGTATGCTTCGCTAATTTGATAACTTGTAAAAATTAATTACCCAGTGCTGACTTGATCATAATGCTTGTGATTCTGGACGGGTACAGCACGCTGTGGTGAAGAGGGAATGATAGCCTGCCAGCTCACAGGACTTCCTCTTCTGAAGATCCATCCTTGGAAACCAGCAATTATCAGCACCCCGCTCCTGCTTTCCCCCCATATCCCTTGATTCCGTTAGCCCTAAGAGCTCTATCTAACTCTCTCTTGAATGCATCCAGTGAATTGGCCTCCACTGCCTTCCGTGGCAGAGAATTCCACAGATTCACAACTCTCTGGGTGAAAAAGTTTTTCCTCATCTCAGTCCTAAATGGCCTCTCCCTTATTCTCAAACTGTCACCCCCTGGTTCTGGACTCCTCCAACATCGAGAACATGTTTCCTGCAACTCGCCTGTCCAATCCTTTAAGAATGTTATATGTTTCGATAAGATCCCCTCTCATCCTTATAAATTCCAGCGAATTAGCATAGCATGATAAGGGGGAAGTCTTTTAGGACCGAGATGAGAAAACATTTCTTCACACAGAGAGTGGTGAGTCTGTGGAATTCTCTGCCACAGAAGGTAGTTGATGCCAGTTCATTGGCTATATTTAAGAGGGAGTTAGATGTGGCCCTTGTGGCTAAAGGGATCAGGGGGTATGGAGAGAAGGCAGGTACAGGTTATTGAGCTGGATGGTCAGCCATGATCATATTGAATGGCGGTGCAGGCTCGAAGGGCCGAATGTCCTACTCCTGCACCTATTTTCTACGTTTCTATGTTTCAAACAAAAGCTTTTAATCGTTCCTCGGCACACATGACAATAATAAACCTGAACCCAACTGTGAAGGACTTAGGAACAATGCTCTTCCGTGAGTTGCGGTTCATTTAATGCATGGTTAGAATGGCGAAAGGCATGTCTTAACTGTTCCTGTTGCATCATTAGAGGCTTTAATCACCAGCTTCATGGAATATCTATTATAAGCATGAACCCGTTTGGGACTCAGGTTACCTCCAGCCACCAGAATCATCTCTTTCAGGATGGACATTGAGACGAAGGTTCAAGGGAAAATGGAATCCCCATTGAATGCACCGTACACGACACTTAAAACTGGAACAGATACTATTTCAGATCCTGTTGTGCCTGAGTATTTTGATTGTCACACATTCTCTGTCAAAAGCCACAGCATTACAAGTAATAAGTAGACACAACGAACTGCAGTTGCTCGTTTACAAAACAAAGACTCAAAATGCTGGAGTAATTCGGCGGGTCAGGCAGCTTCTCTGGAGAACATGGATAATGGTAAAGTTTCAGGTCAGGACACTGACAATCAGTCTGCAGAAGGGTCCCGATCCAAACGTCGCCCATTCATGTTTTCCAGAGACCCATCCATGTTCTTAGCCTGACCTGCTGAGTTACTCCAGCACTTTGTATCTTTTTCTTTGTAAACCAGCGTATGAAGTTTCTTCTGTCTTCAAAAGTTTAGTTTAGTTTAGTTTAGAGATACAGCTTGGAAACAGGCAAACTGACCATCGATCCCCGCACATTAACACTATCCTACACACACTAGGGACAATATACATTTGTAACAAACCAATTAACCTACAAACCTGCACGTCTTTGGAGTGTGGGGGGGAAACCGGAGCACCCGGAGAAAACGCATGCAGGTCATGGGGAGAACGTACGAACTCCGTACAGACAGCACCCGCAGTCAGGATCGAACCCGTGTCTCTGGCGCTGTAAGGCAGCAACTCTACCGCTGCGCCACCGTGCCACCCCTCATTGATCCATTGGCTGTGAAGATGTCTCAAGCTCATAAAATATGGATCCAAACCCTTCTTCAATTTTAATGATATCCCTCAGTAAAACTGATATAATAATTAATGAAAACTCTTTGACCCAAACTTTAATGTTAATCTCTTTCCATAGATGCTGTCTGAGCTGCCGAGTATTTCCAACATTATCTGTTTGAATTTTATCATAATATGTTGCATTTTTTTTGTTTTATTACAGAAGCTTGCATTGATCAATGACATTTTCATGATCAATAGTATTTCTGCATTGAGACTATCTACATGACACTAATAAACGGCAGCACATTTCTGAATGAACGCTGTAACATTGACACTTGTTTTAAACAATTCTCAGTTGAATGGAGCCCAAACTGCAGTTTCTATCGGAGCAGAATGGGAGAATCTCTTTAGACTTTAGGGACACAGCATGGAAACAGGCCCTTCGGCCCACCGAGTCCACATAGACCAGTGATCACCCGTTCACACCACACTTAGGTCAATTTACTGAAGCCAATCAAACTACGAACCTGTACGTTTTTGGAGTATGGGA
This sequence comes from Rhinoraja longicauda, assembly GCF_053455715.1. NCBI lineage: Eukaryota > Metazoa > Chordata > Chondrichthyes > Rajiformes > Arhynchobatidae > Rhinoraja > Rhinoraja longicauda. Next base: position 33,718,468 of record NC_135970.1, read on the forward strand.
GGAAACTGGAGATCTCGGAGAAAACCCACGCATGTCACTGGGAGAACGTACAAACTCTGTACAGACAGCGCCAGTAGTCGGGATCGAACCCGGGTGTCTGGCGGTGTGTGGCAGCAATTCCACCGCTGGTCCATTCTGCTGCCCCAGATTTAATTAGGGCGGCACGGTGGCACAGCGGTAAAGTTGCTGTCTTACAGTGCTTGCAGCGCCGGAGACCCGGGTTCGATCCCGACTACGGGTGCTGTCTATACGGAGTTTGTACGTTCTCCCCGTGACCTGCGTGGGTTTTCTCTGAAATCGTCGGTTTCCTCCCACACTCCAAAGGCATACAGGTGTGTAGGTTAATCAGTTTGGTATAAATGTAAATTGTCCCCAGTGTGTGTAGGATAGTGTTAGTGTGCGGGGATCGCTGGTCGGAGCGGACTCGGTGGGCCGAAAGGCCTTTTCCGCGGTGTATCTCCAAACCAAACTAAAGTACTGGTTGATAATATTTATCTGCGTGCTGACGTTTTACAAAAACTTACGGCTTAAACTGAAAAATATGAAATATGAAATGAGAATGTGAGCCTGATTCATCGGTACAGGCATTAAGCTAGTGATTGTGCTCTTGAAATAGAACATAGATGTGACTGTTTGTGTGCCTTCATATATCAGTCATGTGTGCAGCCACACAGGAATGAAATGTTAGGTGACACTGCTTGACTGCATCATAACATTTTTGTGGCACTATTTAAGCACATGGCCATTTAACTGTCAAATCCAGGAACTGCAGGCATTATTAAAACAAGATGTGCCGCAACTGAAATAATATCTGGCACGGGTGACATTTCGGGTCGAGACCCTTCTTCAGACTGATGTTAGGGGAGTGGGCGGTACAGAGACAAAAAGAGACAGTAAGACTGGTGGGAGAACTGGAGCATTGAAGCAACAGCACTACCAGCTGCTCATGGTCTTAGAAAGACAAAAGACATCCTTACCTCATTGGCTTTATGGCTGTTGTACTGGATAATTCAAAGAATGTTTTTTTCTGTACACGGCCATAATTTACACCCTACAAGGTCACACAAACAACAGTTTGGCCAGTTAATCTATTTCTGGCTGTGATGGCTAAGGAAATAAACATTGGCCATCAGGACAACAACTTGCATTTGCAAACCATCTCGAATGAAGATAAATGTCTCATCAATTAAAAATGAATAAGCCAAAGAACTAGATATGAGTAGAGGTAACCAAGATGTTGATGAAAGGGATCATTCTAACAGGATGATAGTCTTAGAGGGAGAATTTCAAGGCTGCTTCTCTTTTGTGCAAAATTACTCGGATAAATACCATGACTACTGGACCAGTTTTTCAACGCGGACTATATCTACAAGGAAAGACACAAAGCTTTGGAGTAACTCAGCAGATCAGGTGAGTTACTCCAAAGCTTTGGAGTAACTCAGAGGAAAACAGGTGATGTTTCGGGTTAGAATCCTTCTTCAGACTGATTGTCGTAGGAGGGATAAAGCTGGAAGAGAGGTGGGAGTGGGACAAAGCCTGGTGAGTGATAGGTGGAATGTGTAGGAAGGAACCGCAGATGCTGTTTGAACAAGGGTCTCAAGGCAAAACATCACCTATTCCTTTTTCTCCAGAGATGCTGTCTGACCCACTGAGTTGCTCCAGCTTTTTGTGTCTATCTTCGAGTGATAGGTGGATAAAGTTGGGGGGGGGGGGGGGGTTGGACAGGTAGATGGTTGGACAAAGGCCAGAGAAGAAAAGTCACAGAATGTGAGATAAGGAGAGACGGATAGAAGATGCTTGCACATTTTCTAGAGTGTACGCTATACTGGACAGTGTTGGATTGAAGAGTGGTGGAATTTACTGTAGACCGCAGAAGAAGCTGGTTAACAATCGTCTTGAAATGGTTCAAATGACTGATGGATCTCACCTTAGATCAACTGCAGCTGCCCAGGAAAGCCCCATTCATTGATATTCTTCAATGAGTAAAAACCTTTCCTTTTTTAAGTTTAGTTTAGTTTAGAGATACAGCGCGGAAACAGGCCCTTCAGCCCTCCGAGTCCGCGCCGGCCTGCGATCTTCCCGTACACTAGCACTATCCTACACACACTTGGGACAATTTACAGTTTTTACCGAAGCCAATTAACCTACAAACTTGTACGTCTCTGGAGTGTGGGAGGAAACCGGAGCACCCGGAGAAAACCCACGCAGGTCATGGGGAGAAAGTACAAACTCCGTACAGACAGCACCTGTAGTCAGGATGGAACCCGGTTCTCTGGCGCTGTGAGGCAGCAACACTACCGCTGCACCACCGTGACGCCCTTCAAAAGTATTTTGAATACTTTTCCTTTTTCTAAAAAACCTCATGGTTTATGCATCATCTGCCATTTAGGGTTATATCTCATTATTTTATAAAAGTGCATCTGAACATAAAACATAGGAAAAGAACAATTTATCTTAAATAGAAGATGTGTATTTCATTCATTATTCATCCTTGAAATTCTTGTGGGAAACAACTATCAAAGAGTTACCACACACTAATGTTTTATAATAAATGATTTACCACAAAGTTTTAAACAGCGAGATCTTCTCCAGATTTAATGTGTCCGTTTATTCCTGTGGGGTCTTTGAACGACATCCAAATTATCCACGGGTTGATTATTAACCCTGATATTCCTGGGCAAGACTTAATTTTCCCTTCTTGTTTGCGTTCATTTCTTGGGTTCCTGACGACGGAATAAACTTAACTAAATAACTAAAAATTAAATTGAATAAATTAACTTGTCATGGGGTTATGGAGAGAAGGCAGGAGAATGGGGTTAGGAGGGAGAGATAGATCAGCCATGATTGGATGGCGGAGTAGACTTGATGGGCCGAATGGCCTAATTCTACTCCTATTCCTTATGACCTTATGTTTACACATTCTGTTGTGCTGCTGCAAGTTATGAACTTAATGTAATTATAATGTTACTTATCATCCAATTCACTCAGAGGATGGTCAAGTCAAGCCAAGTCAATTTTATTTGTATAGCACATTTAAAAACAACCCACGTTGACCAAAGTGCTGTACATCTGATTAGGTACTAAGGAAAAAAAAATGAAACATACAGTAGCACGCAAACATAACAGCACATACAAAACAGTTCACAGCGCCTCCTCAATGAGCCTCAAACGCTAGGGAGTATGGTGGGTGTATGGAACAAGCTGCCAGAATCAGTAGTTGAGGTAGGTACCATAACAACTTTTATAATACACTTGGACAGGTTACATGGATAGGAAAGGTTTAGAGGAATACGGGCAAAATGTGGGCAAGTGGGACTGGACCAAATGGGGCACCTTGGATGGCAAGGGCAAAATGGGCCCGAAGGACCTTGTTCCATGTCGTACGACTCTATGACTCTCTTTCTGTCATGGGTCTCCTCCATTGTCTGAACTGCAAGAAACAGCAACTCATTTTCCGCTTGGATGGCTTACAACCCAACAGCACGATCATTGAATTCACCAACTTTAGGTATCTTCCTACAAAAAACCTCCCACCCCTACCTCCCCCTTTTTCTTCCCCACACTCACCCTCCATTCTTCCCCCTTCCCCCTCCCCTGTGCCCCACCCGGACTCGCACGTATTTCTCCCATTCCCCTACCCCTCCTGTTTCTTCGCAATTTGCAACTCTTCAATCCTTTAGTTTTTATCTCTGCCCTTTGTTTCTAAATCCCCCTAATCAATACGCTGGAGATTTCCTGTACACTTGGAGCAACCGGCTTGAATTAGAGCGGGTTAAGAAAGCCCAAGCAAGATCTGAATAAGTCGCCGGTTTTAGTGACGGGGTAAGAAATGAAGCAAGAAAGAGTGTGAGAAAGGAGCAAAATAAGGCAGGAGGACCAGCGTGGCACGGTGGCACAGCGGTAGAGTTGCTGTCTCACAGCACCAGAGATCCGGGTTCGATCCTGACCTCAGCTGCTGTCTGTACGGAGTTTATACATTCTCCCTCAGACTGCGTGGGTTTTCTCCGGGCGCTCCGGTTTCCCCCCACATCCCAAAGACGTGTAAATGTCCCTGGTGTGGAGGATACAACGAGTGTGAGCGGGTGATTGATGGTTGGCGCGGAGTCGGTTCATTTCAGTTTAGTTTACTGTCACGTTTACCGAGGTACAGTGAAAAGCTTTTGCCAGTCAGCAGAAAGACAAAACAATGATTACAATCGAGCCATTTACAGTGTAGAGATACATGATAAGGGAATGGACCAAAGGGCCTGTTTCCATGCTGTCTCTCCAAACCAAACCAGAATTCTCTGCCACAGAAGGTAGTGGAGGCCAATTCACTGGATGTTTTCAAGAGAGAGCTAAATTTAGCTCTTAGCGCTAACAGAATCAAGGGATATGGGGAGAAAGCAGGAACGGGATCCTGATTTCAGCCGTGATCATATTGAATGACGGTGCTGGCTCGAAGGGCCGAATGGCCAACTCCTGCACCTATTTTCCATGTTTCTATGTAACTAAACTAAACCCGACCAGCTGGGGAGGAAATATCTTGGTGTTTACTCACTGGTGAGTTACTGCAAACTTCACCTCAGCGAGAAAGAAAAACTTGCTTAGACTGAGCGAGGAGTAAAATTTTCCAGCCCTTCATCATTTCTTTAATCTAATATTTTCAGAGACTGCCGGCCAGTAGGGTACAGGAAGAGATCGGCATAAACACTCCGCACATCTGTTAAAATAAAATTCTCAGCAAAAAAAAATCCTTTGAATTTTTTTTTTAAATGTGCATGGACGTTTCACTTATGAAAGGCAGCCTTTCATTAAACTTCCCGGCTTCCTGTTCAGTTGAGGAGCCACTATGAGTTTCAGAACAGCAGAACCGACCAGCGAATGGATTAGTCATCAGCGTTGCTACCACACTGAATATCTGCCATGACCTCTTACCATTAAGATCATTTAGTAAAGTTGTCTTTTATGCAACGAAGAAACGAATTTGTACATTTTTGATCTACACTGTTTATTTTTCATTTAACCACACTGTGGATTTACGAGGGAAATAGCATGCTGGAAGTAATGGCTATACTGCACCAGATTATAGTAACAGAGTGGTACAGTGTGGAAACAGGTCATAAGGTCATCAGGAACAGGAGTAGAATTAGGCCATTCGGCCCATCAAGTCTACTCCGCCATTCAATCATGGCTGATCTATCTCTCCCTCCTAACCCCATTCTCCAGCCTTCTCCCCATAACCTCGGACACCTGTACAAATCAAGAATCTTGGTCCTTCGGCACAACTAGCCCACACCGGCCAACATGTCCCAGCTACACTAGTCCCACCTGCCCGCGTTTGCCCATATCCCTCCAAACCTGTCCTATCCATGTACCTGCCTAACTGTTTCTTAAACATTGGGATAGTCCCAACCTCCTCTGGCAGCTTGTTCCATACATCCACCACCCTTTGTGTGAAAATTTTACCCCTCAGATTACAATTAAATCTTTTCCCCTTCATCTTGAACCTATGTCCTCTGGTCCTCGATTCCCCTACTCTGGGCATGAGACTTTGTGCCTCTACCCAATCTATTCCCCTCATGATTTAAGTTGATCTAAATGGGAAATAGGCAGGTGCAGAATAATTTTGCTTCATATATAATTATTTACTATTTCTGGAGGCTCTGGTCAAGAGACCAGAGTGTTTTATTGTCGTGTGTCCCAGATAGAACAATGACATTCTTACTTGCAGCAGCACCACAGAATATGTAAACATAAGGTCATAAGGAATAGAATTAGGCCATTCGGCCCATCAAGTCTACTACGCCATTCAATCATGGCTGATCTATCTCTCCCTTCTAACCCCATTCTCCTGCCTCCTCCCCATAACCTCTGACACCCATACTAATCAAGAATCTATCTCTGCCTTAAAAATATCCACTGACTTGGCCTCTACAGCCTTGTGTGGCAATGAATTCCACACGTTCACCACCCTCTGATTAAAGAAATTTCTCCTCATTTCCTTCCTAAAAGAACGTCCTTTAATTCTGAGGCTGCACCCTCTGGTCCTAGACTCTCCCACTAGTGGAAACATCCTCTCCACATCCACTCTATCTTTCATTATTCTGTATGTTTCAATGAGGTCCCCCCTCATTCTTCTAAACTCTAGCGAGTACAGGCCCAGTGCCGACAAAAAGATATTACACTGTAAACAATATAATAAACAAGATAAAAAAGTTGTGTGTGTATATATACACACACTCACACATACACACACACATATACATTGATGAACATTGACTTCTCCAACTTCAAGTAGCCCTTGCTTTCCCTCTCCCTCCATCTCCTCCCCTTCCTAGTTCTCCCACCAATCTTACTCTCTCCGACTACATTTAACTCTGTACTGCCCACTCTCCTGACATCAGTTTGAAGAAGGGTCTTGACCCGAAACGTCGCCCATTCCTTCTCTCCAGAGAGGCTGCCTGTCCCGCTGAGTTACTCCAGCTTTTTGTGTCTACCTTCGATTTAAACCAGCATCTGCAGTTCCTTCCTACACATATACATACACATAAAAACAAACAATAATATTGCAATAATAACTATAATGGTCTATGTAGTTCAGAGCTTAATAACTGTGGTTGATGTTGCTGCAGGATTATATCAACTGCATGACTCCAATAACTATGGATAAGTGAACATTACAGAGTAAGACCGAAGGCTCATTACAGATGTCACGTAACACATCTTGAAATGCTTTGAATATTTATGTGCAGGCCGACCCCATTCTCTGAGTCCAGCTCACATATCAAAATGAAAACAGAACGATAGTCTAATCTCATAAGCAATTCGTGGAACAGTGGTTAAGATTAACACAATATAGAGTGTCAGTCATAATTTTCGAATTTATTTTTGCATCTTGCACTTTTCATACTTTTTCCACTGCCACTCACCCGCGGGATAAATTCCCACTCAGTTTACTGGCTCCACGCCCCCCCTTCTTCACATATGCACCTCCGCAAATCCCCTCTGCACATGACGCAATGAATGAACAATAACAAGTTTGCCTTCTAATCAGAGGAAGATCTTTGGTTTCAAATTTGCTAACTTTAGACAATAGACAATAGGTGCAGGAGGAGGCCATTCGGCCCTTCGCGACAGCACCGCCATTCAATGTGATCATGGCTGATCATTCTCAATCAGTACCCCGTTCCTGCCTTCTCCCCATACCCCTGACTCCGCTATCCGTAAGAGCTCTATCTAGCTCTCTCTTGAATGCATTCAGAGAATTGGCCTCCACTGCCTTCTGAGGCAGAGAATTCCACAGATTCACAACTCTCTGACTGAAAAAGCTTTATCTGCAATTGTCGTGGGCAAATGGAGCCTGATCGTGGATTCATGTTCAATTTAAACAGCTTCAAATCTCTGGTGCCGTGAGCGCAAGAGGAATTATGTTCCTTCGGAAACTGAGCTGTGCAATCAACCCGTCTTCTCTGGAGTAGAGGTAGAGTTGCTGCCTCACAGCACCAGCGACCCGGGTTCGATCCTGACTACGGGTGCTGTCTGTACGGAGTTTAATCGATCTGTCTGTGACCGCATCCGGGTGCTTCATCCGGATGCTCCGGTTTCCTCCCACATCCCAAAGACGCGCAGGTTTGTAAGTTGATCGGCTTCTGTAAAGTGTCCCTGGTGTGTAGGATAGAACTGGTGTGAGCGGGTGATCGATGGTTCAGTTCGGTTTAGTTTATTGTCACGTGTACCGAGGCACAAACACTTTTTGTTGCCTGCTAACCAGTCAGCAGGAAGACAAAACAACGATTACAGTCGAGCCATTTACAGTGTGCAGATACATGACAAGGGGATGGGCCGAAGGGCCTGTTTCCATGCTGTCATCAGTTTCATCCAGGTGCTCCGGCTTCCTCCCACATTTCAAAGACGTACTGGTTTTTCGGCTCACTGGCTTCTGTAAATTGTCCCCACTACGGGGGGGTTGAACAAGCGAGGGGGTGATTGTTGGGCGGGGTGGACTCGGAGGGCTGAAGGGTCAGTTTCCATACTGTGTCTCTAAACTACCCCTTATCCTGCATCTGTACACAGTGGGTGGCTTGAGTTTAACCATGTGCAGGTTTTTCTGTGACTGGTTAGCATGCACCAAAAAGCTTTTCAGAGTATCCTGGGGCAGGGTGGGGGAGGGGGAGAACAAAGAGGGACCTGGCACGGATACTGAGTGTACTTTGTAACTTTGTCAGCGCCCTTTATGTGGTGACTATTTGCATACCTTGGGTATATGCAAATAATTGCACTGTGGCTTGTCGCATGTGACAATAAAGTACTCATTCATTCCCTTTCTGTTCTCTCCACTTCCCTCATCGCCTCTTGAGGTGCCACCGCAGTGGAACCGAGAACTCGCCCGGAGGGTCCAAACGCTCGGTGGTCCACATCCTGTCGAGGGAAGCCACAGAGCCCAGACCTTGCTCGTCCCCCGAAGACCAGAGAACCGACGAGGAGGGAGGGAGGGAGGGAGGGAGGGAGGGAGGGAGGGAGGGAGGGAGGGAGGGAGGGAGGGAGGGAGGGAGGGAGGGAGGGAGGGAGGGAGGGAGGGAGGGAGGGAGGGAGGGAGGGAGGGAGGGAGGGAGGGAGGGAGGGAGGGAGGGAGGGAGGGAGGGAGGGAGGGAGGGAGGGAGGGAGGGAGGGAGGGAGGGAGGGAGGGAGGGAGGGAGGGAGCCGCTGGAGACGTCAGACAGGAGGAGCAAGGGCCGATTGGAGGGTAAACCCGGGGTAATGCCTCCAGTGCAATTTTCTGAAGAAAACCTACAACGTCACCTATCCATGTTCTCCAGAGATGCTGCCGGACCCGCTGAGTTGCTCCAGCACTCTGTGAAACGTCACCTATCCATGTTCTCCAAAGATGCTGCCTGACCCGCTGAGTTACTCCAGCACTTTGAGTCCTTTCCTGTCTTTCAGTGAGTTCATTTTTCCAGATCCATGGACAGACATATCCGACACAGAATAACACAGAATATTACATGACAGAGATTTATTTCTAAAGTACTGATGAGCAAACCCATAACTTCTGGAAATACCAACATATTTCAGAAAAATCCAAAATAGTCCACCCAAATATATGGACTGTTTCCTTAAAGGTTGAAAGGGGTGTAGTCACCTCAATGCCTTGCTGAAGCAGGGTGATTATTTTAGCAGGCACAGGAATAAATGTTGCTTAATCTGGTAGCAGAAGAGATGACAGTTTGATTGCATAGCTCAGTTTCCAAAGGAAAATAATTCCTCTTGAATCCACAGCACCAGAGATTTGAAGCTCTTTAAATTCAACATAAATCCATGATTAGGCTCCATTTACCCACAAAAGTCGCAGATAAAGTTAGCAGATCCAAAAGAAAATCTTCCTCTTATTAAAGGCTGTTATCGCTCACTCTCGAGCAATGATGTTGGATTTCAGTTGCTGCACTGTGGAGTGAAACTACATTCACATCAAATCTTCAAACAAGAAGCATTTTTGTAATTGAGACAGCCGAGACCGGAATAAACTCCATTCGACTGAATAGATGAAGCAGAAGGCAGTCTGAAGGAGGGTTCTGACCCGAAACGTCACCATCCCTTCTCTCCAGAGATGCTGCCTGTCCCGCTGAGTTACTCCAGCCTTTTGTGTCTATCTACAGAATAAACGAGCATCCTTCCGACACAGAAACAGAGTCAGATTGGTAGCTCGACAGGACCGGTTTCAAACAGCTTTGGTTGTTGGTTTAGAGATATTTGGTTGAATCTCACTACAGCAGCTGAGAATTTTAATACACTTGGAATATGAAGGCAGAGTTGGTTGTGGCGATTACAAAACTACCAATGTTGGATATACCTATTTGGTTCATCAATGTCCCTTGGGAAGGTGTGTGGGAGAGAACTGCAGATGATGGTTTAAATCAAAGGTAGACACAAAATGATGGAGTAACTCAGCGGGACAGGCAGCATCTCTTCCACGAAACGTCACCCATCCCTTCTCTCCAGAGATGGTGCCTGGCCCGCTGAGTTACTCCAGCATTTTGTGTCTCCCTTGGGAAGGTTGTGTTTTAGTTTAGTCTAGTTAATTTTGTTTGCCACGCTATCCAGTTATTCCACGTGAGTACCTAATTCCCGGGATGGCGGGACTGACATATGATGAAAGAATGGATCGGCTGGGCTTAAATTCACCAGAATTTAGGATGAGAGGGGATCTTATAGAAACTTATACAATCCTTAAGGGATTGCACAGGCTGGATGCAGGAAAAATGTTCCCGATGTTGGGGACGTCCAGAACCAGGTGTCACAGTTTAAGAATAAGGGGTAGGCCGTTTAGGACTGAGATGAGGAAGGACATTTTCACCCAGAGAGTTATGAATCTGTGGAATTCTCTGCCACAGAAGGCAGTGGAGGCCAATTCACTGGATGTTTTCAAGAGAGAGTTAGATTTACCTCTTAGGGCTAACGGAATCAAGGGATATGGGGAGAAAGCAGGAACGGGGTACTGATATTGGATGATCAGCCATGATCATATTGAATGAAGGTATTTATTCACAAAATGCTGGAGTAACTCAGCAGGTCAGGCAGCATCTCAGGAGAGAAGGAATGGGTGACGTTTCGGGTCAAGACCCTTCTTCAGACTGAAGAAGGCGGTGCTGGCTCGAAGGGCCAAAATGGCCTATTTCTGCACCTATTTTCTATGTAATTTTATTTCAGAAACAAGTCCCTAAATAGGTAAAGGAAAATACAAGAATGGCCTTCATCAACAAAAAAATGAAAGACTTACCTTTTTGGAAAGGACATTGGAATATTGCCCTGCATTTTAAGGGGAAAACTGTTCAGTTTGAGCCACTACACACTGACCTTGGTTTAAAGATTTGAGTTTGGCTGGAGTTAAACTGTCCCGAAAAACATCAGATTCAAAACTAATGGCAAACAGCTGCAATTGATATTTTTTCTCACAGTAACAGTGGCGAAAGGGTATGTTGGTTTTCTTCCAGGTTTGCTGCTATAAAGAGCATAAACTGAGACGTTATTCAAAAGATATCTTGGCATAACTGCGAACAACTCAACAAACCATATATAGAAAGGCTCACACTCACACCAGTGTAAAATGGGTTTATCAAATTCTGTTCAGTTCGGAACAAAAGTACGCCATGGTATTTAGAATGTTGTGGAGGCCATCCGAACCCAAGTCATCTGACATAAGACCAACCAGGTGAGAACATAACTTTACTCAGGTTTGTAGGAACATAGACACAAAAAGCTGGAGTAACTCAGCGGGACAGGCAGCATCTCTGGAGAGAAGGAATGGGTGACGCTTCGGGTCGAGACCCTTCTTCGGAACTGCGGGTGTCGGTTTACTCCGAAGAAAGGCACAAAATGCTGGAGTAACTCCGTGGGTCAGGCAGCATCTCTGGGGGAAAGGAATAAGTGATGTTTCGGGTCGAGACGCCTCTTCAGAAAAAAATCTGAAGAAGTGCCTTGAGCCGAAACGTCACCTATTCCTTTTCACCACAGAGTTGCTGCCTGACCCGCTGAGTTACTCCAGCACGCTAGAAACATAGAAAATAGGTGCAGGAGTAGGCCATTCAGCCCTTCAAGGTAGCACCGCAATTCAATATGATCATGGGTGATCATCCTAAATCAGTACCCCGTTCCTACTTTTCCCCCCATATCCCTTGATTCCGTTAGCCCTCAGAGCTAAATCTAACTCTCTCTTGAAAGCATCAAGTGAATTGGCCTCCACTGCCTTCTGTGGCAGAGAATTCCACAGATTCACAACTCTCTGGGTGAAACCATTTTTCCTCATTTCAGTCCTAAATGGCCTACCCCTTACTTTAATACTGTGACCCAGGCTCTGGACTCCCCCAACATCGGGAACATCTTTCCTGCAAATGTTGTGTCAATCTTAGAAACATAGAAAATAGGTGCAGGAGTAGGCCATTCGGCCCTTCGAGCCTGCACCGCCATTCAATATGATCATGGCTGATCATCCAACTCAGTATCCCGTACCTGCCTTCTCTCCATACCCCCTGATCCCTTTAGCAACAAGGGCCACATCTAACTCCCTCTTAAATATAACCAATGAACTGGCCTCAACTACCTTCTGTGGCAGAGAATTCCACAGATTCACCACTCTCTGTGTGAAAAAAAACTTTCTCATCTCAGTCCTAAAAGACTTCCCCTTTATCCTTAAACTGTGACCCCTTGTTCTGAACTTCCCCAACATCGGGAACAATCTTCCTGCATCTAGCCTGTCCAACCCCTTAAGAATTTTGTAAGTTTCTAGAAGATCCCCCCTCAATCTTCTAAATTCCAGCGAGTACAAGCCAAGTCTATCCAGTCTTTCTTCATATGAAAGTCCTGCCATCCCAGGAATCAATCTGGTGAACCTTCTCTGTACTCCCTCTATGGCAAGAATGTCTTTCCTCAGATTAGGAGACCAAAACTGTACGCAATACTCCAGGTGTGGTCTCACCAATGTTCAACTGCAGCAGAACCTCCCTGCTCCTATACTCAAATCCCCTCGCTATGAATGCCAACATACCATTCGCTTTCTTCACTGCCTGCTGCACCTGCATGCCTACTTTCAATGACTGGTGTACCACGACACCCATGTCTCATTGCATCTCCCCTTCTCCTAATCGGCCACCATTCACATTTATCCACATTAAACTGCATCTGCCATGCATTTGCCCACTCACCTAACCTATCCAAGTCACGTTGCAGCCTCCTAGCATCCTCCTCACAGCTAACACTGCCCCCCAGCTTCGTGTCATCCGCAAACTTGGAGATGTTGCATTCAATTCCCTCGTCCAAATCATTAATATATATTGTAAATAGCGGGGGTCCCAGCACTGAGCCTTGCGGTACCCCACTAGACACTGCCTGCCATTCTGAAAAGGACCTACTCTTTGCTTCCTGTCTGCCAGCCAGTTCTCTATCCACATCAATACTGAACCCACAATACCGTGTGCTTTAAGTTTGCATACTAATCTCTTATGTGGGACCTTGTCGAAAGCCTTCTGGAAGTCCAGATATAACACATCCACTGGTTCTCCCTTATCCACTCTACTTGTTACATCCTCGAAAAATTCTATAAGATTCGTCAGACATGATTTACCTTTCATAAATCCATGCTGACTTTGTCCAATGATTTCACCACTTTCCAAATGTGCTGCTATCACATCCTTAATAACTGACTCTAGCATTTTCCCCAGTACCGATGTTAGACTAACTGGTCTGTAATTCCCCGTTTTCTCTCTCCCTCCCTTTTTGAAAAGTGGGGTTACATTAGCTAACCTCTAATCCTCAGGAACTACTCCAGAATCTAAAGAGTTTTGAAAAATTATCACTAATGCATCCACTATTTCTGGGGCTACCTCCTTAAGCACTCTGGGATGCAGCCTATCTGGCCCTGGGGATTTATCGGCCTTTAATCCATTCAATTTACCTAACACCACTTCCCGACTAACCTGGATTTCACTCAGTTCCTCCATCTCATTTGACCCCCGGACCCCTGCTATTTCCGGCAGATTATTTATGTCTTCCTTAGTGAAGACAGAACCAAAGTATCTTCATTCAGGTTTACCTATCTGCTGGAAAACCGTTCTGAAATTTGACCCAAGATAGACACAAAGTGCTGGAGGAACACAGCGTGTCAGACAGCACCTCTGGAGGAAAAGGATGGGCGACGTTATGGGTCGGAACCCTTCCTCAGATTCAAAGTAGGTGGTGGTGATGGGGGAGTGGAGGGGAGAAAAGACTAGGAAAGATGTGATCCCAAGAGGGATACAATGTGGTGAACTGTGGAACTGGTTAAATGTCTAGGGTGGAGGAAGGGGGCAAGGGAGGGGAGGGGAGTGTTTGTAGAAGTTACTTAAGATTAGAGAATTCATGTTCATACAGCTGGGTTGTGAGCCACCCAAGCGGAATATGAGGTGCTGTAGCGTGTGGCCTCCCTCTGGCAATGGAGGAGGCCCAGGACAGAAAGGTCAATGTGGGAATGGGATGGGGGAAGTTTAAATGAATCTCAGCTCTTGGTGAAACTGTCCCATGTCTCATGTTACAAAGGAACATTTATTCCCAACATGCAGGACCGAGAACAGGTGATCAGTCATCAGACTCCAGCCCTGCGCACAAAATCTCAGTTCGGCATTGTATACTGTGGACTAACATATACGACTGTTACCTCAATGGCATGGAAAAGCTTCTCTTCCAAAAGTTATACTGCAACCCGGCAAGCTATTTAATGGCACGAAATCAGGAATGTCTGAAATTTTTGTCTTAAATTTGAAACTTACCACACGTGAGTCATATGTGAAGCAAGCACCCAATAATTTAAGTATCACGCTGTGATTACTATTGATTATTTTCTTTGACATAAGGTGCTTCCAGCGAGTCTAAATATTTGGTTAAATCTGTTAATATTGTAAGACTGGCAATACAAAAAAAATGTCATTCATTCTGCGAAAACCTAAATCCAACTTTAAATGGAAGACTCAATCGAGATAAATAAAACCCTTAATTGCATTCTTCCATCTATTTTAAGTTATAAAAGATTTAAGAAAACTTCCAAAGATAGACACAAAAAGCCGGAGTAACTCAGTGAGACAGGCAGCATCTCTGGAGAGAAGGAATGGGTGACGTTTCGGGTCGAGACCCTTCTTCAGACTTCCAGTTGATGCTCTGTTTGAACAACCAAATGATAAGGTGGAGAATCACAGATTGAAAGGAGGCTCCTTACAAAAATAAGAATAAAGTAAATTAGCTTCCCTTACTTAAATTAATTCTACCTACACACTCCCAACCTTTGTGGTTTTTATAATGGATAGATACAAAAAGTTGGGCCCAAACCTCTCCTGTATTGGTGCAGCACCCTCTCCCCCCCCTCCCCTCTCCCCCCCCCTCCCCTCTCCCACCCTCCCCTCTCCCCCCCTCCCCCCTCCCCTCCCCCTCCCTCCCTTCCCCTCCTCCACCCCCCTCCCCTCCCCCCTCCTCCTCCCCCCACTCCATCCCCCTCAACCCCCCATATCCATCCTCCTCACCCCCTTCCTTCACCCCCCTCCCTCTCTAGGAGATAGATTTAAATTTTAAAATGTGAATAACTTTAGAAATATAACACCGATTTCAATGAAACCATCCATTAGCACCAAAGGGACGACGGTGAATAAGGTGGGCCTAAAATTGTCGCGCTATCATGTACCGTTTTGGCTGTAGTTCAGGAACAAACAAACAACCAAGAGTTTTAGTATTTCGATTAGATCAAAAAGGACTAGAAGTGCGTATGAAGGAACTGCAGATGCTGGTTTATACCAAAGATAGACACAAAAAGCTGGAGCAACTCAGTGGGACAGGCAGCATTTCTGGAGAGAAGGAATGGGTGACGTTACGGGTCGAGACCTTTCTTCGGACCAGAATATGTTTATGCTCATCCACATGTGAACAAGCAAAATCGTTCTTCAAATAGATAAATCATAGTTACGAAGACTCGTCATTCAATAATAACATGTCAAGCTGCACAATTTGTGCAATTCGTCACTGGAAATATTGCAAGGAATTTATTGTAGCAGAGGCACAGCCAAATGGAGGCAAAGAAAGGCCCTGTGATCCACAGAGCCGATCCCTGGCAAGATACCGACGTTTGCTCATTCACCCTATACACCAGCTCAATCTCCGAATGAAACAAACAATAAACAATTAAAACAAAAACACCGTGCCTGGGAAATGCCTTTCCAAGAATACTTGATTTTCTGTGCAGCGAGTGAAATGGAACAGTGGCACAGCTGGCAGAGCTGCAGCCTCACGATGCCAGAGACCTGGGTTCGATCCCGTCGCTGGGTACTGCCGGTGTGGAGTTTGCACCTTTTCTCTGTGACCACGTGGGTTTCATAGAAACATAGAAAATAGGTGCAGGAGTAGGCCATTCGGCCCTTCGAGCCAGCACCGCCATTCAATATGATCATGGCTGATCATCCAATTCAGTATCCTGTATCTGCCTTCTCTCCATACCCCCTGATCCCTTTAGCCACAAGGGCCACATCTAACTCCGCCTTAAATATAGCCAATGAACTGGCCTCAACTACCTTCTGTGGCAGAGAATTCCACAGATTCACCATTCTCTGTGTGAAAAAAAACTTTCTCATCTCGGTCCTAAAAGACTTCCCCCTTATCCTTAAACTGTGACCCCTTGTTCTGGACTTCCCCATCATCGGGAACAATCTTCCTGCATCTAGCCTGTCCAACCCCTTAAGAATTTTGTAAGTTTCTATAAGATTCCCCCCTCAATCTTCTAAATTCCAGCGAGTACAAGCCGAGTCTATCCGGTCTTTCTTCATATGAAAGTCCTGCCATCCCAGGAATTTCCTCCGGGTGCTTCGGTTTCCTCCCACATCTCAAAGACGTGCGGATTGGTAAGTTAATTGGCCCCCTCTGTAAATTGTCACTGGTGTGCAGGCAGTGGATGAGAATGTGGGATAGATCTAGTGTGAATAGGTGATCGATGGTTGGCGTGGATAAGGTGGGCCGAAGGGCCTGTTTCCATGCTGTATCTCAAAAACTAGCTGGCCTCTGTAATTTGCCCCCAGTTTGCAGGGAGTGGATGCTAAAGTGGAACAAAGTAGAACTAGTGTGGGCCGACGAGCCTCTTTTCATGCTGTACTGTGTCTTTCAATTAATCATTCAAAGAAAGGACTACATGTTTTCCTCATTTCAAATTTCTTCCACGATGCGAGGAACAGAGTCAGGACCAAGCTCATCATCCTCTCCCAGTAGTTACACAACTTCATCCAAAGTGGAAGATAGACACAAAATGCTGGAGTAACTCAGTGGGACGGGCAGCATCTCTGGAGAGAAGGAATGGGTGACGTTTCAAGTCGAGACCCTTCTTCAGGGGTGTGGGCGGGCCAGAGATAAAATGTAGTCGGAGACAGTCAGACTGGGTCGGAGGACTGGGAAGGGGGAGGGGAAGGAGAGAGAGGGAAAGCAAGCATTACTTGAAGTTAGAGAAGTCAATGTTCATACCACTGGGGTGTAAGCTGCCCAAGCGAAACATGAGGTGCTGTCCCTCCAATTTGCGCTGGCAATGGAGGAGGCCCAGGACAGAAAGGTCAGTGTGGGAATGGGAGGGGGAGTTAAAGTGTTGAGCAACTGGGAGGTCAGATAGGTTTAGGCGGACCGAGCGGAGGTGTTCAGCGAAACGATCGCCGAGCCTGCCCTTGGTTTCGCCGATGTACTGGAGTCCACACCTTGGAAGAGTGGATACAGCAGACGAGGTTGGAGGAGGTACACGTGAATCTCTGGCGCTGTGAGTTAGTAACCCTAAGGGTGGCCACCCTTAAAATTTTCTACCCCTCTACATTCTCCATATCGCTTGACTTCATAAATAACTGGAAATGTGTCATCAGTGAACCCAACAAGTGAGCCTGCGCAGTTCTCTAGGGTCGAGCATTCCAAAGATTGAAGACTGTTCACATGAACAAATTTCTCCTGATCTTAATCCAAGTGGCTAACCCTGACTTCTCGGACTGCAACCTCCTAGTTCTCGTCTTCCCTGCCAAGGGAAATATTCTTCCTGGCATCCATCCTTAAATCCTTTAAGACTTTTGCACGATTCAATCCTCCAAATTCTAGAGAATAGAGTCTTCAGAGACTCTCTAAGGGGCTCGTCGGCCCACACTAGCTCTACTTTATTCCACTTTTGCATCCACTCCCTGCAAACTAGGGGCAAATTACAGAGGCCAACTAGTTTTTGAGATACAGCCCCTCCGGCCCACCTTATCCACACTAACCATCGATCACCTATTCACACTAGAGAATAGAGAATAGAGTCATGTGTAGGAAGGAACTGCAGATGCTGGTTTACATTGAAGAAGGAACCGGTGACGTTTTGGGTCTGAACAAGGGTCTCGACCCGAAACGTCATCCATTCCTTCTCTCCAGAGATGCTGCCCGTCCCGCTGAGTTACTCCAGCATTTTGTGTCTATCCTCGTCTGCTAAATTCTCTCTTCATATAACATAGAAACATAGAAAATAGGTGCAGGAGTAGGCCATTCGGCCCTTCGAGCCAGCAACGCCATTCAATATGATCATGGCTGATCATCCAGCTCAGTAACCTGTACCTGCCTTCTCTCCATACCCCCTGATCCCTTTAGCCACAAGGGCCACATCTAACCCTCTTAAATATAGCCAATGAAATAGAAACATAGATATGTGGCAGACTGGTGCAGCTGGTAGAGCTGCCGCCTCACAGCGCCAGAGACTCAGGTTCGATACTGACCTCGGGTGCTGTTTGCGTGGAGTTTGCACGTTCTTCCTGTGTCTACTGTTTTCCTCAGGGTCCTACTGTTTCCTCCGCAAAGATGAGGGCAATATCTGTGCCAAGCATGATGCCAAGACCAACTCTTATCTACCTGTAGAAACAAAGAACTGCAGATATGGGTTAATACACAAAAAGACACAAAATGCTGGAGTAACTCAGCAGGTCGGGCAATATCTCTGGAGAACATGAACAGGTGACCTTACCGATCGAGACCCATCTTCAGTCTGATTCTGGGGGGGGGGGGGGGGGGGGGGAGAAGAAAGCTGGGAATGGGGAGAGGCAGGACAAGGCGTGGCAGGTAATAGGTTGACACAGGTGAGGAAGCTTTTTTTGACAGTCAGATAGTTGAATCAAAGCCCTGAGATAAGAGAAATAGATGTGCGAAAGGTTGGAGGAGTTGCAGTCTGTGAAGCAGGGGGAGGGAATTGGCAGGAGGAGGGGAGAGGGGAGAAATATGTGGGTGTCCAGGTGGGACCCAGAGGAGGGAAGGGGGAGGCAGGGGAAAGAGGGGAGTGGTGTGTGAGAGAAAAAGGATGCGGGGTTGGAAATTGGAGAATTCAACGTTCATACCGTTGGGTTGTAAGGTACCTAAGTGGAATATGAGGCGTTATTCCTCCAAACATGGATTATGTGCATCTGCCTTCCCTGCATAATCATATTCCTATCCAGAAGTGTCTTAAAACCACTAACATATTTGCCTTCTATCCCTCAGTTGGAAAAGGCATGTATCCTTTCTGCCTTCTTGTATAGTTTGCAACAGATTGGCGAATGAAAGGAAGCATAAGGTCATAAGTGATAGGAGTAGAATTTGGTCATTCGGCCCATCAAGTCTACTCCACCATTCAATCATTGCTGATCTATCTCTCCCTCCTAACCCCATTCACCCACCTTCTCCCCATAACCTCTGACACCCGCACTAATCAAGAATCTATCTCTGCCTTAAAAATATCCACTGACTTGGGCTCCACAGCCTTCTGTGGCAAAGATTTCCACAGAATCACCACCCTCTGACCTCTCCTCAACTCCTTCCGAAAAGAACATCCTTTAATTCTGAATAGGACGGAACTGCAGATGCTGGTTTACACCGAGGATGGACACAAAATGCTGGAGTAACTCAGCGGGTCAGGCACCTCTAGTCTCTCTAATTTCCCTCTACCCTGACTCACAGTCTGAAGAAGGGTCTCGGCCCGAAAGGTCACCTGTTCCTTTTCTCCAGAGATGCTGCCTGACCCACTGAGTTACTGCTGCATTTTGTGTCTATCTTCGAGGGAAAATTATAGGCAAATTTAGTTTAGTTTAGAGATGCAGTGTGGAAACAGGCCCTTCGGCCCACAGTCTGCACCGACCAGCGATCCCTGCACACTTCCACTATCCTACGCACACTAAGGACAAGTTACATTTATACCAAGCCAATTAACCTCAGTCTTTGGAGTGTGTTAGGAAACCAAAGATCTCGGTGAAAACTCACACCGGGCATGGGGAGAACGAACAGACTCCGTACAGACATGCACACATGGTCAGGATCTCTGGCGCTGTAAGGCAATAGCTCTACCACTGCGCCATTGACAGAGGCCATGTTTGTGCCCCTTCCCAAAACCTGGTTGAATAGAACAGGTGAGGCAGCAGACATTCCACTGCAGGCAAAATTCCTACAGCCAAGAGTCGGCTGGCTGGGTTTCAGGCAGGCATCTGGCAGTTAAGATATGGATGAGGATAATTGGAATTTAATTGTCTGGCTATAAAAAATGTCCTGAGAAACTGTAAATTATTCATGATTGCTGGAAAGGAGAAGGACAGGAATCTGGCACTGGAATTAATGAGGTCTGGCTCGGGAAATTAATTCCAATCTCGAAGATTAATAGATGAGCAGTTTTGTAATCTATTGTAGCCACATATTTTCCATTGGCTGAGAATGGCCAGGAATAACTCCGGGAATTTTTCAGTAGGTCCAATGTTAATTCTGCTCCTGTTCCCCATTTTGAATTGAAGCCACAACTCAGTTCTGCTGCAAGTAACAACATTGCCCACTTATTCAATTGCTTTGTAATTTAACCCAATAGACTCAAAACTATTTGGAACATGGGAATAGGAACAGGTTATATATCCTCTAGAACCTATTCTGCCAAGCAATGAGATCATGGCTGATCTGTGACCAGATGTAATATACTTATCATTGCATCATCTCCTTTGGATCACCTCTTTAGTTTAGTTTAATTTAGTTTAGTTTAGTTTAGTTTAGTTTAGTTTAGAGATACCGCGCGGAAACAGGCCCTTCAGCCCAATTGGGTCTGTGCCATCCAGCGATCCCCGCACACTAACACTATCCTACACATGGGGCCATTTTTTACATTTACCAAGCCAATTTCCCTACATACCTGTACGGTTTTGGAGTGTGGAAGGAAACCGAAGATCTCGGAGAAAACCCACGTAGGTCACGGGGAGAACGTACAAACTCCGTACAGACAGCACCCGTAGTCGGGATCGAACTTGTGCCTCCGGCGTTGCAAGCGCTGTAAGGCAGCAACGCTACCACTGCGCCACCTCTGGTGAACAAAGATCTACCAATTTCAAATGTGGTTATTGAAAAGATCCTGAGGTGTCTTGGCAAGCTGGTTGGCAGCCACATCAGGCAATCAAGAACGAGGGGTAACCTAAAAACAAGGGGTCGTCCATTCGAGACAGAGATGTAGGAGGTTATTTTTCTCTCATAGGGTTATGAGTCTTTAGAACTCACTTCCACAAAGGGTCATTGAAGCAGGGCCTTTGAATATTTTGAAGGCAAAAGTAGACAGATACTTGATAATACGACACGATAAAACAATTTATCCCAGGAGGGAATTTGATCTGCCAACAGTCATAAAAACACAATAATCAAGAGGGTGAAAGATGGTCAGAGGTGGGTTGGACGGCAGAATTTAGGATCCAAAAGCAGCATTTAAAAAAAATCATTCCCTAGGTATTCATTCCATAAGTATTGATGGTTATCACTAGCTCGCACTTCTTTGTTTATACTAGTGCTGACTTTGATGGTAGAGTTTAACCCATTGGCTTGCAAAGAATCACTGACAGCTACCTCTGGATTTTGCCACCAAAATACCAAATTTTCCGTTCTTTCAACAAATATACACAAACTCCAGAGAATACTTCCACACCGCAGCAAGTTCCATGCATATGAGGCTCTTCGTGGCTGTTGTGAGAATCAAGTTTACCAAACCTTTAACAACAAGGGGTGGCGCAGCGGTAGAGTTGCTGCCTCACAGCGCCAGACACCCGGGTTCGATCCTGACCTCGGGTGCTGTCTGTATGGAATTTGTGCATTCTCCCCGTGACCTGCGTGGGTTTTCTCTGGACGCACCGGTTTCCTCCCACACTCCAAAGGGTTTGTAGGTTAATTGGCTTCGGTAAAGATTGTAAATTATCCCTAGTATGTAGGATAGTGCTAGTGTACGGGGATCGCCGGTCGGTGCGGACTCAGTGGGCCAAAGGGCCTGTTTCTGCACTGTGTCTCCAAACTAAACTAAACAATCCTTTTACTACATTAACCACTCATTGCTGCAGAATGTTTGCGTTTGAACCCAAGTCCATCCATAACAAATCTGCAGTTCCTTCCTACACATTAAATAAGGGTGTCAAGAATGTTATAGAAACATAGAAAATATGTGCAGAAGTAGGTCATTCGGCCCTTCGAGCCAGCGCCGCCATTCAACAAGATCATGGCTGATTATTGAAAATCAGTACCCCATTCCTGCTTTCTCCCCATATCTCTTGATTCCGTTAACGCTAAGAGCTATATCTAACTCTCTCTTGAATACATCCAGTGAACTGGACTCCACTGCCTTCTGTGGCAGAGAATTCCACAGATTCAGAACTCTCTGGGTGAAAATGTTTTTCTTCATCTCAGTTTTAAATGGCCTACCCCTTATTCTGAAACTGTGACCCCTGGTTCTGGACTCCCTCAACATCGGGAACATTTTTCCTGCATCTAGCCCGCCCAATCCCTTAAGAATTTTATATGTTTCGAAAAAATCCCCTCTCATCCTAGATTCCAGTGAATATAAGCCCAGTCGATGCATTCTTTTGGCTGAGGTTCTGACGGAGACAGGCAATATAACAGTGGAAGCAAATATTTTGATAGTGAGTAGGATATTTCAGGCTCAGATTAGTCTTCAGAAGGAAACCAATGTGTTGGATCTGGTACAGTCTGAATGAGTAACCAGGACAGGGTTAGAGTCAATGCCAGAGAACGCTTTGGATGAAAGTGCAGGATTTAGACATCCTAATTTCACTTGTAGGAAATCTTGACTCATCTGTGATTTAATGTGGGCCGGACAGATGGCAGCCAGTGGTGAAACTAGAACGAGTTGCCACCAATTTGTGGAACACAAACACTGCCAGAAATACACGGCAGGTCAACCAGAGAAACAGAGTTAACAGTTTAGGTCAGTGGCCTTCCCCATAAACACAAAGATACTGACAACTTACCTGCAGGTGGCCTCACTATATAAATGCAGATGAGTTCGACAATGGCACTAGAAACCACACATGCTAAAACCTGGAGCAAAAAAAGGAGAACTGCTGAAGGAAATCAGCGGGTCAGGCAGCACCTATGGAGGGAAATGGATATTTGACAGTCAACAACCTTCATTTGGACATTTGGCTGAGGAAGAGAAAGGTTATTCTACACGCTGCCAGGGATGGCATTGGAGGCTGATCAGTTGAGTTTAGTTTATTGTCACGTGTGCAGAGGTATAGTGAAAAGCTTTTGTTGTGTGCTGACGAAATAGGAGAGGGATGCTTACTTAGGTGGTTTTTAAATAGGGACACGGATGTGCAGGGAATATAAGGAAATGGATCATGTACATAGAAACCATAGAAACTTATTTCTGAAATAAAATTACATAGAAACATAGGTGCAGGAGTAGGCCATTTGAGCCAGCACCGCCATTCAATATGATCATGGCTGATCATCCAAAATCAGTACCCCGTTCCTGCTTTCCCCCGTATACCTTGATTCCGTTACCCCTAAGAGCTAAATCTAACTCTCTCTTAAAAACATTCAGTGAATTGGCCTCCACTGCCTTCTGTGGCAGAAAATTCCACAGATTCACAACTCTCTGGGTGAAGAAGTTTTTCCTCATCTCAGTCCTAAATGGCCTACCCCTTATTCTTAAACTGTGACCCCTGGTTCTGGTCTCCCCCAACATCGAGAACATTTTTCCTGCATCTAGCCTGTCCAATGCTTTAAGAATTTAATATTTTTCTATAAGATCCCCTCTCAACCTTCTAAATTCCAGTGAATACAAGTCCACTCGACCCATTCTTTCATCATTTGTCAGTCCCGCCATCCCGGGAATTAACCTGGTGAACCTACGCTGCACTCCCTCAATAGCAATAATTAACGTCCTTCCTCAAATTTGGAGACCAAAATTACACACAATACTCCAGGTACGGTCTCACCAAGTACAACTGTAGTAGGACCTCCTTGCTCCTAAACTCAAATCCTCTTGCAATGAAGGCCAATATTGTTTTTCTAAACCACTGGTTCCCAGGAACATGTCCATGTCGCAGTAGCTCAACAGCCAATGTGTTCCTGTAATTGTAATGAAAAGGAACTGCAGATGCATATTTATACCAAAGAGAGACACAAAATACCACAGTAACTGAAGAAGGGTCTTCAGACCCGAAACGTCACCCATTCCTTCTCTCCAGAGATGCTGCCTGACCTGCTGAGTTACTCCAGCATTTTGTGATACAGTAACTCAGTGGGTTAGGCAGCATTTCTGGAGAACATGGACAAGTGACGTTTCGGGTTGGGACACTTATTCTGTCTGAAGAAGGGTCTTGACTCAAAACATCACCTATCCACGTTCTCCACAGATGCTGCCTGACCCGCTGAGTTACTCCAGCTCTTTGTGTCCATCTCTGTTCTTCCAATAGTTTATCCTTCTAATTTCATTGTCAACCAGATTTGTTTCCAGTTCTTTATATTTGAATGAGTCCATGAACGCAGTATTAACAACTCTCGACTACCAATAAATTCAACACATGATACATGAAATCTTTCAATCCTGAATCTCTCCTTTTGGTCTTTTGTCTAATACTACTGGACATGGACCAAATTAATGTACTTAATTTTATTTATCAATGCTTCCCAGCATTCAGGTTTCACTAAATTGTCCTTGCAATTCATTTGCATGCGAATGCAATGTTTACAGGTATCAATTGCATTGGAAATACAAAGCTATATTCACTGCGTCCTAATGTTACAATTTAAATGTTAATCTCCTATCATCTTGATTCTCAAATGTTTGCAATCTCAACACTATATTGATATACTTTAATATATTATTCATGTGTGTTGATGTTCCAGTGCTGGATTGTGTTTAAAAAAAGATTTATTTTCCTTGCAATATCAAAATAAGTAATTTTAGCTCACTTCTTTATTCATTTACATGCTGTGGGGAGCGTTGACAAGGCCAGTATTTACCACTTAAACCAAAACTCCCTTGAGAACATGATGATCCAATGAATATTTTTGCCCAGTGTTTTTTTTTGTGCTAAACCATAGAACCAGATGACAGGAGAAGATAGCTATTTTCAAAGTAATCGAAAACAAATCCGAAATGACAAATTAAATCCAATCTCATTAAATGGAAAACAGTGCAGATGGTTAGAATCAGTATACATTGGCAGACACGAAAGGCTGGAGTAACTCAGCAGGTCAGGCAGCATCTCATAGAAACATAGAAACATAGAAAATAGGTGCAGGAGTAGGCCATTCGGCCCTTCGAGCCTGCACCGCCATTCAATATGATCATGGCTGATCATCCAGCTCAGCAACCTGTACCTGCCTTCTCTCCATACCCCCTGATCCCTTTAGCAAAAAGGGCCACATCTAACTCCCTCTTAAATATAGCCAATGAACTGGCCTCAACTACCTTCTGTGGCAGAGAATTCCACAGACTCACCACTCTCTGTGTGAAGAAATGTTTTCTCATCTCGGTCCTAAAAGACTTCCCCCTTATCCTTAAGCTGTGATCCCTGGTTCTGGACTCCCCCAACATCGGGAACAATCTTCCCGCATCTAGCCTCTCCAACCCCTTAAGAATTTTATATGTTTCTATAAGATCCCCCCTCAGTCTTCTAAATTCCAGCGAGTACAAGCCTAGTCTGTCCAGTCTTTCTTCATATGAAAGTCCCGCCATCCCAGGGATCAATCTAGTGAACCTTCTCTGTACTCCCTCTTATGCAAGAACGTCTTTCCTGGAGAGAAGGAATGGGTGACGTTTCGGGTCGAGACCCTTCTTCAGTCTGAATACATGGTTCTCTGCAGCAGACTATTTAAAGTTTTGCACAGCATCAAAGAACAATAGGACACAAAGTGCTGGAGTAACTCAGCTGGTCAGGCAGGTCTGGAGAATGAAGATAGGTGACGTTTCGGGTCAAAACACCCCGTATAATCAGTCTGAAGAAGCATCTCGACTGGAAACGTCGCCTATCCATGCTCTCCAGAGATGCTGCCTGACCTGCTGAGTTACTCCAGCACTTTGTGTCCTTTTGTGTATTAACTAGCATCTGCATTTCTACATTTCTACATCAAAGAACATTGATGTCTTAGAAACGGTGGCACAGCGGTAGAGTTGCTACCTTACAGCGCTTGCAGTACCAGAGACGTGGGTTCGATATCGACTACGGGTGCTGTTTGTACAGAGTTTGTATCTTCTCCCAGTGACCTGCGTGGGGTTTCTCCGAGATCTTCGGTTTCCTCCCACACTACGTACAGGTTTGTAGGTTTATTGGCTTGGGTAAGTGTAAATTGTTCCTAGTGTGTGTAGGATGGTGTTAATGTGTGGGGGTCGCTGGTCAGTGGGCCAAAGGGCCTGCTTCTGCACTGAATCTCTAAACTAAAAAAAGGATTCAAAATTAAAGCAGAAAGCATGATTCAGAAAAATAACTAAATCAAGAAGATTCACCGAATTGGAGGAATTAAAAGAAAGCAGAATTTGAACCCTCCCTGCCACTTGAGGCTAGAAGTGCTAAAGGGCAATCAGATGCTTTCCCTCGCTTTCCTACCTGTTGCTATTTTAACTTCATGAACTCTGTTTGCAGATAAGAAGCGCTCCACTATCAGGTGCGAAAATAAGACAATATTTCCAATGCCATAATTTGGATCTTGACATTCCAACAATGGATCACAGTGAAACAGTGCTGAAGTTTCCATATAGAGCGACTACGTGAAAGAATTATGATCAGAAGTAACCAAATAAGTTTTTTTTTCACGGTAAGTTTTGGATCTCCACAGCCCTAGATTTCCTCCCTCAAGCAATGTACATTTTACTAACACTGGGAAGTGCGTGTTCATCTGCCTACTGTAGATTTGCACCTTCTGAAATCGCCTCAGCAAAACCCTTAATTTCAGAGATGTCCCTATGATATGTACTTTTTTTTCTTACTTATTATATTGTTTATAGTGTACAATGTGTATATTTTCTGTTGTGCTGCTGCAAGTAAGAATTTCATTGCTCTTTCTGAGACAAATGACAATTAAGCATTCTTGACTCTTGACTCTGCCAAAGGGCCAGAAATTAAATTGTTCCAACCTTACACTGGAATCATCATGCCTTCTTATAGCTTGCCAGACATTCCATGAATTACCTATGAATTCAAGCCAAGCCTGAATATTATTCCATGTCGCTCGTAGGATAGACTTTGACAAAGCCCTCTGTTAATCAACTCAATTAAAACGCAAGAGCAAAAACGAAGTCGTGGCAAAGCACAAAAACAATTACACAACTGGACTGACTGGGATGCGAATTTGGTCAAATATGTGTCAGCACTATTTTACTGTTGTGAAAAAAATGAGCAGGAAATCTGTTCTCTATTACTGTTCTGCCTTAATTATTCATTATGACAGGCAAAAGTGTTACCCGATGTAAGAAATGGTAAACTGACTCCACTCCTTAAGATACTTTACTCTGTGTATCAAATTAAAGAATTCAACACCATAGTCCATTATTGTACTCTGTCTTGAATAGCTGGGTTCTGAAATATTAATTTTAATTGCAATGTACAACTCTAACTTAAAAATGCTGAGTGCCTAAATATTTTAACCCAAACGATATATTAACTGTAAATAGTTTTTTTCAGAATCTACCATTCAAGATAATCTGCAGTTTTGAACAAAAGTAAGTTGATATGAAAGAGATTAGCTGATCTTAAGTGCATGTCTGATTATTCTAGTTACATTTTTGAACAGGTCAACAATAATGAAGTCCATGGATCTCCTTTCTATGGCCCTCCAGAAGGTAATGATGAGGTGAGCTAGCTTATCTGCTTTCCTGTAGCAATGATCCTACCTTGTGCAGCTTTCAATGGTGGTTCCAGGACTGTGAGTCAAATACTGCGGCACGGTGGCGCAGCGGTAGAGTTGCTGCCTTACAGCGAATGCAGCGCCGGAGACTCAGGTTCGATCCTGGCTGCGGGCGCCGTCTGTACGGAGTTTGTACGTTCTCCCCGTGACCTGCGTGGGTTTTCTCCGAGATCTTCGGTTTCCTCCCACACTCCAAAGACGTACAGGTATGTAGGTTAATTAACTGGGTAAATGTAAAAAAAATTGTCCCTAGTGTGTGTAGGATAGTGTTAATGTGCGGGGATCGCTGGGCGGCGCGGACTCGGTGGGCCGAAGGGCCTGTTTCCGCGCTGTATCTCTAAATCTAAAATTATCAGGGTCTAAATGAAATTGTCCATAAAATCCAGTTCGTATGTAATTAGAGTCAGTCTAAGACTATGGATTGGGAAGATGGGGACTACGCATAAAATATATATATTCATATTGGCTGAATGCCACAAGGTGGTAGTCCCTGAGATCCTTTCTTCAAACTTTCACGATATTTGTTAACAGTTTGGATCAAGAAATATGAACTGTACATCCAAGTTATCAGGTGACATAATGTTAATAGAGTACAGCAGATGAGGGCAAGATGTTGCAATGGGTTAAACTGTGAATAAGCAAAAGTGTGGCAAAAGGAATTCATTGGAGGGAAATGTGAGATTATCTGTTTTAGATTAAATACATTTAAAAAACAATATAAAATATTAAATCCGAGAAATTTGGGAGTCCCAAATTCCCACGTATAAATCACTGGACTGGTATAAAATACATTAGCACTACAATTACATTTTAGGAAAATACTGGTCTTTATCTCAAGAAGCTCAAAATAAACAGTAAAGTATCAATTGTATAGATGATTGGTCAGTTCGAGACGGTGTACCAGATTCAGTTTTCATAAGTCATACGAGCAGAATGAGGCCATTCAGCCCATCGAGTCTACTGTGCCATTCAATCGTGGGTGATCTATCTTTCCCTCTCAACCCTTCTCCTGCTTTCTCCCCATAAACTTTGACAGCCTTACTAATCAAGAACCTGTCAATCTCTGCTTTCAAAATTCTTCACCTCACAAAAAATATCTTGATCGTGGAAGTGAAAGACTGCAAATTGGGAAAAGTTGACTGTAATTTAAAACAAAATACCACCAAAATGCTTCTCACCCTGTTGAGGTTAGCGTTGTAGCTGGAGCATGGAAACTTTCTCAGCTAGGAGATCTTTCTGTGTTACATTTGCCTCGCAAACCTTTCATTGCTCTGGTTCATTCAACAAGTTTCCCCTTGTCCTGCTTTAGGTGTGTTGCACTGACTGCTCTGTGTGATCTTGTCTGTTTCTTCCTGTCATACTGCATTCCTAAAGCACTGGCTGCGAAAGGAATCAAAACCGTTAGTAGCGGTTTTTGGAAAAATACTTGAGTCAAATTCCGTCAGCTCCGGAACCAATGGCTGACACTTTGGCAATTCTAAGGAAAACACTTATTAGATGACTTTAGTTTAATTTAGAGAAACAGCGTGGAAACTGATCCTTTGGCTCACCGAGTCTGCACCAACCAACGATCCCTGCCACACTAACACTAGCCTTACACACACTAGGGATAATTTACATTTATACCAAGCCAATTAACCTACAAACCTGTACGACTTTGGAGTGTGGGAGGAAACCGAAGATCCCGGAGAAAACCCACACAGATCACGGGGAGAACGTACAAACTCTGTACAGGCAGCACCCGTAGTCAGGATGGAACCCGGGTCTCTGGCGTTGTGAGGCAGTAGCTTTACCGCTACATCACCGTGCCACTGCTTCTGTCACAAGATCCTCTATTAGAACAGTTTTCAGTACAACCATGATCACTCAGTTTAGACTTAACAGGAGCAAGAGAGGGATTGGAAAGAAGTAGGAGTAGAAACACACAAGGCAATTCCTTTCCGGTCAGATTGTATGCACACGTTATTAGAGTGAGTTATCAATATACATAGGCCCATCTTCCCACTCTCAGTAACACATCCTATATTGCTCTTACCGTTTCAGTGTTCATTTGACCTCCGTTCCTAATGCTTCCACGTCATGCCTCCCAGTTGATATAGTTCAGCTTCTGAAAGGAAACTTGGCTGATTGTCAGAAAGGCAATAGCACAGTGTGAGTATTGAGCACATGAATGTTACTGCACTAAAAGAAAAAAATGAAAAAGCAGTTTTCTGATTAATGGAATGGCAGGCAATGCTTCCGCAGTGTTGCCGGAACAGACCAGATAGTAACAGGAGATTTCCTTCACAAAATGGAATGTCAGCTTTGTGGGATCTTATATCAATCTAGTGGCTTTTTTTGTAACCATTAATGTCTTTTAATCCACCTTTTTAAGCACTTTTCCAAGTGGCTACTAATTCTGTCTACTGTCATTGTGATTCCAGTACTTTCCTCACCATCAAGGTCAATCTACGGACGGCTTCATTGTAATCATGTACAGTCTTTTATCATATCATATCATATATCTACAGCCGGAAACAGGCCTTTTCGGCCCTCCAAGTCCGTGCCGCCCAGTGATCCCCGTACATCAACACTATCCTACACCCACTAGGGACAATTTTTACATTTACCCAGCCAATTAACCTACATACCTGTACGTCTTTGGACTGGATAGCACTCAAACAAAAGTGACAATAATAAACTAAAATAAATGGAACGTAGCTACTGGGTTAATGCTGCACCTTTTTTCTGTTAAAAGTTGTAATATTTGCAGTTTTCTAGTCTTCAAGAATCACTAATGAAATGATCAGATTTTGGATAATTAATATCAGAGCTTCTGCACCTACCTTCCTTAAATGATTCCATAAACTGGGCTTATCCAGACCGGGTGGACAATCCAGTTCATCCAGCATGTGGACCGGACTCTGGACTTTTTCTTTTGTAAATGGCGCCAAAATATGCATTGTGCAGTGCACACATGACAATAAAGAACCACTGAACCATTAATTCCTCAATAATTTAGGATGCATCGCATCACGTAACCAGTTATGTGCACTTTGAGAGAAATGTTTGCAAATACATTTACTTCTTAGTAGTTCACTGATTTCTGTGTATTACGGTAGATAAGGCTGAAAAACAATATTGCCAGTAGAGGAACAAGTAATCTCCGAGACTAACTTAGGCATTTCTGCATCCACTGACATATTTGTATATTCCAGAAGTTTCTGCCAGACCTTCTCCATTGCAAATGGTGAAACCTAATACTTTATAAATCTCCTCACCAGAAATCTTCAACCAATTTTAATTACTCAAAAAAGGCAACTGAAGTTTGACGGCTCTGGGCCTATATTCGCTTCGAAGGATGAGGGAGAACCTCATTGAAGCTTACTGAATAGTGAAAGACCTGGATGCGGAGAGGATGTTTCCACCAGCAGGAGAGTCCAGAACCAGAGGCCACAGCCTCAGAATAAAAGGATGTACCTTTAGAAAGGAGATGAGGAGGAATTTCTTTGGTCAGAGGCTGGCGAATCTGTGGAATACATTGCCACAGACGGCTGTGGAGGTTGGGTCATTGGGTATTTATCAGGAGGAGATTGACAGATTCTTGATTAGTAAGGGCGTCAAGGGAAGATGGCAGGAGAATGGGATTAGGAGGGAGAGATGGATCAGCCATGATTAAATGGCGGAGTACACTCAATGGGACGAATGCCCTAAAACCGCTCCTATGACTAATTAACTTATGAAGTTAGCACTCCATTTCATACCTAGAATTTAGTAGATATTCTTCTTGACATATTACACAACACAGTTCATTTTTAATAATTTTATTTGCTTTCATTGCACATATTCCCTTTTTAACATTTCTAATATTGCTGATTTCAATGCATATGGAAATACTGAGTTTAATTTACAAAATGAGAGGGTACCATATGCCCACATACAGTCGTACCTCAATAAATAAAACATTTGATATGTTTTCACATCTACGCAGGCAGTAAATATAAAACAAACTACATTAGGAATCATGTAAAACAGGTGAAGGTAAAGTTAACGAACTAGGCAACAACATAATACACAGGTTTTGTTTAATACACATGGAGAAATGAACATTTAGAACCCAGACTGAATACTGGTGGTCCAGTGTCTAGCATAATTTCCCAGCAAATCAAACACATTCCAAGCCATCCTGAACACACACATTCAAATTTTGTCTTACATTTATACACCGTAGAACTTTTCAATAAGTAAGAATGTACATTATTTGTCACTATCTTAAATGCCACCCTTTAAACCTTTATCATGCTACTTCTGGGTTCCATTCTAAAATCATCACTTTATCCAATGTACACTACAAATACTTCAGATTTTTAACCAGTGCACTTGCTGAATGCTGTCTTATATTTCCATCTTAAAACAAGGTAACAATAAGATAGTTATATTATCTTTTTATCTATATTTGTGAAAAAATATACTTACTTTTTCACTTCTTGAATTTTTTTTTTACATATATACCATAATGTGATTCTGCACATCACAAATAAAGCTTTTAAAATACATTTTATTTTAAAAAACGTGACTTTGGTATTTGCCCCTTTAAATGGTCAAACCGTCATATAAAAATGCTTTCTCTAACTCTGCTCTGAATCCACTCTGTAAACAGCTTTATCATGTTATAAAGACATTTTCAGAGTTCCTGAATGGTAAACATAAGCAGTAAAATTAAACTGCAAAAAAGACCTTCTGCATAAAAGTAATGTTTAAACTAACATACCGACAAATTTAAGAAGCAGACCAAATGGAACAATTAAATCTTGCTTTTTATATTACATTAATGCAAGCATTCTGATAAATTGTTAGCATTTTCCTCTCAAGTTTTTTGACAGTTGAATGAACAATTTGCACCGCTGGACTATTTTTCTCCCTCCCACCCTTACATTCCACTTTCAAAGACATTTCTCGTGTAAATTAGACTGGTGATAATACTGTATTTACACAAATACACTTAGTTGGCTTTTAAGTAAAATAGATTCTGTTATTGATCAAGTGGGAAATATAATACTTGGTATTATTTATTATGCACATTTTCAAAATAATTTCAGGGCATCCTTATGAAATGCCAGGAACATCACGACTGCTAAACAAGTGCTTTTGATCTACCAAAGAAGATAAGATAACGATATTTAGCTAGCATTGTATTATTTTGCCTTGTTCTAAGATATGTTAAAATATTATCAATGGAACAATTCAGAATTACTAACAAGCTTTTGCAATTGGAAATCTATCTTGACCTGTTCATGGGTCTATCTATATTGATGACTGGGTTGTGCTGTTGCATAGCATTCTAATATTAAGTAGAATTGTGAGTCAAACTGCAGCTTTAAATCTGAGCTATTGGCCCATGGTTGGGAGTGAAGTTTAAGTAAAGTAACTATATGCACTTATTCTTGCTTCAAATATGTAAGACTCCACTAGATTCAATTGGATTTACAGTAATCTATTACTAATTTAACTTACATTTAACCTTTGGGGTAATTTATAATATTAGCAAAAACAAGTGAAATATTGAATAATCAATAATAAGAAACAGTTTAAGTCATTTTCAGAATTGCAATTATGTGGTGAAAAGGTTAAATAGAGGAAAGTAGTGGCTTGATTTCATTTTTAAGATGTGATTAAATTTGTAACAGTATAAAATAATTTTGATAAGTATGGAATTGATTGACCACAGCTGTTATGCTTTTACCGAGTATGCTACAATGAAGAAGCACAAAGCTGGTGCAGCTGGTACACAAAGCAAATGCAGATGATACAAAGCTGGGGGGCAGTGTGAACTGGGAGGAAGATGCTATGAGGTTGCAGGGTGACTTGGACAGGTTGTGTAAGTGGGCAGATGCATGGCAGATGCAGTTTAATGTGGATAAGTGTGAGGTTATCCACTTTGGTGGTAAGAATAGGAAGGCAGATTATTATCTGAATGGTGTCAAGTTAGGAAAAGGGGACGTACAACGAGATCTGGGTGTCCTAGTGCATCAGTCACTGAAAGGAAGCATGCAGGTACAGCAGGCAGTGAAGAAAGCCAATGGAATGTTGGCCTTCATAACAAGAGGAGTTGAGTAAAGGAGCAAAGAGGTCCTTCTGCAGTTGTACAGGGCCCTAGTGAGACCGCAACTGGAGTACTGTGTGCAGTTTTGGTCTCCAAATTTGAGGAAGGATATTCTTGCTATTGAGTGCGTGCAGCGTAGGTTTACTAGGTTAATTCCCGGAATGGCGAGACTGTCATATGTTGAAAGACTGGAGCGACTAGGCTTGTATACACTGGAATTTAGAAGGATGAGAGGGGATCTTATCGAAACATATAAGATTATTAAGGGGTTGGACACGTTAGAGGCAGGAAACATTTTCCCAATGTTGGGGGAGTCTAGAATCAGGGGCCACAGTTTAAGAATAAGGGGTAGGCCATTTAGAATGGAGATGAGGAAAAACCTTTTCAGTCAGAGAGATGTAAATCTGTGGAATTCTCTGCCTCAGAAGGCAGTGGGGAGGCCAGTTCTCTGAATGCATTCAAGAGAGAGCTAGATAGAGCTCTTAAGGATAGCGGAGTCAGGGGGTATGGGGAGAAGGCAGGAACGGGGTACTGATTGAGAATGATCAGCCATGATCACATTGAATGGTGGTACTGGCTCGAAGGGCCAAATGGCCTACTCCTGCACCTATTTCCTATTGTCTATAAAGTTATTATTATAATCGGGTAGTTAAATGGTTTAAGTTAAAAACTTTGCACTGGATGATGCAAAGATATGGTCTGATGATAATTAACAGACTAGAACCTATATTTAATATATACAGATAAAATGAAAACTATATACACTCAAAAAAAGCATTCTTTGCACACCATAAAACAAGAAAGGTTGAGAGACACGTAGCTTAAAAGTGCTCCATTAGCCGTATGGTATTAATTTTTCTTAAGCTTGCATGCTTCTAGATCGACTTACTGGCAATTTAAAGCACTCTTTTCTGCCTGTAAATTACATCCAAGGGGAATTACAGGGTGACATTTTTTTCTATGCCTTTTAAATGGTTGGGAGATCTGAAATGAAAATTAAAAGTAAACTGATTTTAGGCCGGTATTTAATCGCAATTTGTTTTGGAGCTCTTAATTAAAGCACCCCTCTAGACTTTCCTCAGAAAACTGGGTTCTATAGTAAGGAGGTCATGATGCAATACTTTCAAAATAAAGCTGAATAGATACAAAGACATCACAAGATTGTAAGTGATAGGAGTAGAATTAGGCCATTGGGCCCATCAAGTCTACCTATTTAATCATGGCTGATCTATCTCTCCCTCTCAACCCCATTCTCCTGCCGTCCCCTCTTAACCTCTGACACCGTACTAATCAAGAATCTATCTATCTCTGCCTTAAATATATCCACTGACTTTGCCTCCACAGCCTTTACAGATTCACCACCTAAAGAAATTCCTCTACAACTCCTTTCTAAAAGAATGTCCTTTAATTCTAAGGCTATGACCTCTCGTCCTAGATTCTCCCACTAGTGGAAACATCCTCAGCACGTGTCAGTATTACAACAGAACAAAGGACTGGTTTATATACATTTTCAAAATAAGTTATACTTCAGCATCAAATCACACCCATAAATTGTTAAGTGCCAAGTAAACACTGCTATTCCATTTGATAGTTCTATTATAATTTAGTATCCTGAGTTCTAATTCTCTCCATTCCATATCATTCAGATGGAAGGACAGAGCCCATTGCCAGTCCACTATGATCACTTGTCATAATTCTAAGCATCAGGGTATTGTTTTAATCCTCCAAGCATAACACTTGCAATGGAAATTTGCTTAAACCAATATATTGGGAACAGATGCACTCCACTGGTGCAAAGAAGATTGAGCTGCCTATAAAGTGACTGAGTGCTAATATGAATATCTGCTGTATATAAAGTATTGATTTTAATGTGACATAAAGCCAGGGTTTTTAGAAACGAATTAACCTTCCAACTTAAAATCTTATCTGCCACTATAGCAGCCTTCAGTCTGAAGAAGGGTCTCGAACCGAATCGTCACCCATTCCTTTTCTCCAGAGATGCTGCCTGTCCCGCTGAGCTACTCCAGCTTTTTGTGTCTATCTTAGGTTTAAACCAGCATCTGCAGTTCCTTCCTATACTATAGCAACCATGCTGGTTTTTTTAAATTAATTATGTACTTGCTCATTTAATCTTTAAGATTTTTAAAGTATAAATCAAGATTGACAATACATATTAATGTTTACTGAACAAAAGCTGCAGTGATTTAGTTTGCGATTCCAATTATGAATTTGAGTACAAACAATTAATAGAGCCTTGGATATTAATTGCAGGGAAGGAACTAATAAGAAAGGTGAAAGATATGAGAAAGCATAATGACTTCTTGATATTAAAACAGAAATGTTAATTCTTTAAAAAAGTGAGCATGTATTAAAAAAATTAACAGTGAGCAATTTCTTTATATAGCATGATAAAATATTAGTTATTTGGATAAGTGCACATAGGGTACTTTGATAATCAAATTCTGAATTCAGGAACTATCTGCCAATCTACTAAAGAACAAATTATTTATACACAAAAAGAAATATGTGTACTCTTTTATATTATGTATAGAAGTGATAAATAGTATTTGTCACCTATAATGTATCTTTCAATATTTCTCAAAATAGCTTGTTAATTGTGCAAGCAAATTTGGATTAAAAGTTTCTTAAAGCAAATAGCCTGTTTAGCTTCATTTGTTTTTACAGTACTTTTTTTATACTTTGTATTCAACTATATACAAATTTTGGAAACTTCTCAAAACGGAATTGTTCATATATTACAATATGAAGATAACGTTTGCAATCATATAATGTCCTTCTGAAAAATAATCAGTTTTAAAGCAATCTGTAAATATATTCATCACCTTTTAAAATATATTTGAATTCATCTTTGTTGTTATCTTTGATATTATGAACAGATCACTTTACAAATGGTCGAACAAGATTATATCATATCATATCATATATATACAGCCGGAAACAGGCCTTTTCGGCCCACCAAGTCCGTGCCGCCCAGCGATCCCCGCACATTAACACTATCCTACACCCACTAGGGACAATTTTTACCTTTTACCCAGCCAATTAACCTACATACCTGTACGTCTTTGGAGTGTGGGAGGAAACCGAAGATCTCGGAGAAAACCCACGCAGGTCACGGGGAGAACGTACAAACTCCTTACAGTGCAGCACCCGTAGTCAGGATCGAACCTGAGTCTCCGGCGCTGCATTCGCTGTAAAGCAGCAACTCTACCGCTGCGCTACCGTGCCGCCCTACCTCTAAACACCTACCTCTGAAATTTCACTGTAGATTTTTAAAACATCAAGTTAGCATAATTATTATTTTCCAAGTGAATATTACCAGATTTAGGAAAATAATTTGTAAGACTACACAAGCAATGAAAGCATTCCACAATTATAAAAAATATAAAAGAAGTTGTCATTGTAATATATTACAAACTACAATATGTACAGCTGAAACCCTCAATTTCCTTCAATTAGTACCCATTACTGAACTCAATCTATAAATTTAACATGTTTACATCATTACATACATAAACCTGTTTTAGTCATGGAATGCATGCATAAATGTAACACATCGTGGGTTGATTTGATCAGATCTGGGGTATATTTTATCTATTTAATGGTTAACATGGAGTCTGCCTCCCACCTAACTGTTGATGGGAGGCTTGCTCCATTTTGAAGTAAGGGCCTAATTAAAATGGTGCCAGTGAGATGCAGGCATTAGATTCAACTAGCTCGAGTCTCGATCTGGATACTATGGTGTGTGAGGACCTAGGCTGGCAATGGCTCACGCATTATTCTTGCGGAGTGTGATAGATCACAACAGCTCATTCTGGCTACACAAAAAAATATTTTTAACTTACATTTTTGGTGTCTTTTCTGCTGTATTTTCTAATAAAGCTGGCTGGTGCATATTTAACTGTCAAAATAGCAATTAATGATCTCTTTCTTTCACAGAATCATGAAATAAAAGCAGAAAATCAGAAAGATCCGAGCTGAAACATTTATTCTGTTTCTCTTTCCACAAATGCTGCCTTACATGCTGAATATTTCTGTTATTTTATGTTTTTAATTTAGATTTCTAGCATCTAGAATTTTTGTTTTGTGGTCTCATATCTTGCATATTTATAAGGACCTACCACCTGAAGCTAATAGGCAGACCAGCTGCCAAGCAGAAGATGGTGGAAGGAGAAACCATGGAATAAATGAGGTAAAAAGCCTTTTGGGGTAGCAATCACCCAATTTATAACGGTGTCCAACGTTAAAACCTATTCTCTGGTTTTAATAACTTACTTGTTACACTACCTATTTAACAAGTACATTCTTATGGAAACAACTTATGCCACACTAATCACTCTATTGTGCAAATCCTTCCTTTGTTGTGTGTATTTTAACTTAATTTGATGTTTCTTTGTTCATAATCCAGGTGTTGATAGCAGACTTGCATTTCCCCATTTCAATTTGATTTGTATTACCGCTTTGAAGTTCATTAGATTCCTAAAGGAGAAACAATGACAAAGTCTTAAGAATTTTGCACAACCTAATATATAAGATTATATTTATAATTTCCTTTTACAGATTCCTGTGAATAAATATCTTTGTTTGGAATTTGTAATATCTTTCTGTGTGTACATTTAATTTTGCTGCTGAGCAATTTTATTTATCGAGTTTTGAACATCCTTAACTATGTATGACCTTGATAAAACCAAGCATATCTATTTTAAGCAGTTCAACAAATGGATCTTTGAAATTCCTCTTCTTGGTTACTTCCTCTTCTTGCTATTGAGGGCGTGCAGCGTAGGTTTACTAGGTTAATTCCCGGAATGGCGGGACTGTCATATGTTGAAAGACTGGAGCGACTAGGCTTGTATACACTGGAATTTAGAAGGATGAGAGGGGATCTTATCGAAACGTATAAGATTATTAAGGGGTTGGACACGTTAGAGGCAGGAAACATGTTCCCAATGTTGGGGGAGTCCAGAACAAGGGGCCACAGTTTAGGAATAAGGGGTAGGCCATTTAGAACTGAGACGAGGAAAAACTTTTTCAGTCAGAGTTGTGAATCTGTGGAATTCTCTGCCTCAGAAGGCAGTGGAGGCCAATTCTCTGAATGCATTCAAGAGAGAGCTGGATAGAGCTCTTAAGGATAGAGGAGTCAGGGGGTATGGGGAGAAGGCAGGAACGGGGTACTGATTGAGAATGATCAGCCATGATCACATTGAATGACGGTGCTGGCTCGAAGGGCCGAATGGCCTCCTCCTGCACCTATTGTCTATTGTTACACATCATCTACATTACTGCAATCTAATTCTCCCTAATTTGTGACCCTGTTGGATTATTCCAATTAGAGTTAAGAGTTTCACAACATAGATACTTACAAGAAACTACTTGTTAAGTTGAAAATTGAAACAAAACTCCAGATCTTTGCCAATAAAAGTCAAGTTGATTTATTTTGATACCATTCACCAATTTATTTTCTAAAACCTGCGCCCCTCATTTCCTTAAGAACATGAAACTCTTGCTGAAGTATGATTCCATAGATATTGCTCCAATACCATGCCCTCATGGCCATTCATTTTGCATGGATCTAAATACTGCGCTGCTTTTAGACTTTACAGATACAGCACGGAAACAGGCCCTTCGGCCCACTGAGTCCGCGTCGACCAGCGATCACCCCATACACCAGCACCCGTAACACAAAGTATTCCTTTCATAAGAAAAATAAACTTAACCTTTAATTAGCAACATTTTAATTTAATATGGATTTCGGGAAGTTTAGAGACCTACCATCATGAATATTGAAGCAATTCACTACAATATTGTTAAACAGACTTCACCCATTCATTAAATGGCTTAAATACAGCTTTGCTTTGCCCATGAACAAAGGGTAAGTCTGAAAATTTAGTGTCCATCAGTTTAATACAGCTATTGTCAAATCTGATCTAGTTCAGACAGTCTTAGTTACAACTCGGGGTCAAGGAAAGAGTGTTGACGTCGCGGCCCGGTTTCCACCAATCTTTCCACCACCACGCACACGAAGTGCAAGGCGCAATTGTATGCAGATGCCGAGAAGGGTGAACAATTTCTAATCTTGTGATGTGGGTTCGATAAGACTTACAACTCCAAGAATGGAAAAGATGCAGTCTTTCAATCCAGCCTACAAACACACACATTAAATAGAACAAGTAACTGCATGGAATTTATGTCAACTTTGTCTCTGAATAGCTTTGTTGTCCTTACTTTCCACCCTACAAACCTTTAATCCTTTTGATTTCGAATATTCATCTTTTTCTCTTACAATCTCTTGTACATTTTTCTCTTATCAGTGTCCTAACTGTAGCATTCCATATCCGAACAACTCCCGTCTTAAAAATTCAAACAGCTACATTTTTTTGTAATGATTTTAAATATACATAAATGCAAATAATAAGACTTACAAGTACTGTAATCCAAGTGGCAAGTTGGAATGTGAAAGAAATCTGATTTTCACTATTACTGGATGCTTTATTACTGACTTCCATTGATTCCATTTACATCTCACGCTTCCTCGGCAAGGCCACCAGCTTAATCAACGATGAGTCTCATCCCGGTTACTCACTCTTCTCCCCTCTCCCATCAGGCAAGAGGTATAGAAGTGTGAAAATAATAATAAATGTGGAGAATAATGTCCAAATTCTTGTTGCATGCACTTTGGTACCACCATACGTGCCTGGAAACCTCCAACCTTTAATGCCCCATACACATGAAAGAGAAGGATGTAGTTTCACTGAGTAACAGGCATAAAGATCATTAGTGAGTGGTATTCTGACATACGGCACAGCTCATCTAAATGTTAAAGTAAGTGAGACAACTTTGGGGCTTTAATTTCTCTTTATAGCTTACTTCTGAGATTTTCTTAGTTAATCTCAAATGCCTTCTTGCTTCCTTGCCAAATATTTCTCACAAAACTGGTGACAGCTGTCTGGTGAAGGATATCGACCTGAAACATTGAGTTTCTTGCTTGACCCATGCATTTCCCCCACCAGGAGGCGTCAGCAATGGCTGCCTCACCAACAGTCTGTCTGTCCTTTCCTTCTTTGTGTTTTGATTGTATGTGTTAAATGTATGTTTTTAGTGTTCTTTAGCTTGTTTTATGTGAGGGGTGGGGGGGGGGGGGGGAGTTGGGGGAAACTTTTTCTAATCTCTTACCTCGACGGAGATGCGATTTTTTTCCATATCGTATCTCTGTCCGCACTGCGGCCTAAACATCGAGGAGTTGGCGACCTTTGGTGGAGACCGATTTTGAGAGCTCCACCGGAGTCGGCTGCGGACTTACCATCGCGGAGCCCGCGATCCCTTTGCTAGGGGTCAACCTCAGAGCTCGAACCGCGGGTGCTTGCAGACTTAACATCACAGAGCCCGCGGTCTCTGGTCAGAGACCGACTTCGGGAACTCCAAGCCGCGGGAGTTTCGACCGCCCGGACGCGGGAGTTTCGATCGCCCCAACACGGAGACTTCAACCGTCAGCTGCGGGAGCTTCGATCGCCCCGATGGATGGTAAGGCTGCCCTGACTGCGGGAGAATAAAGAGGAAGCAGATTGGACTTTTTTGTCTTCCATCACAGTGAGGAATGTGGGGAAATCGCTGTGGTGGATGTTTATGTTGACTTTTATGTAGTTGTGTGTCTAGTTACTTTTTTTTCTCGTATAGCTGTATGGTAAATCGCATATCACTGTACCTTAATTGGAGAATAAAAGACCATTGAAACGTTTGAAGTTGCTCCTGAACCCCAGCATCTGCAGAATCTCGTATTTCTCAATTGTCTGCCTTTCCCATTTCAGATTGTCTTTGATTCAAGTTAAACAACAGAACAGATCATTCAAACAGACTGGTCAGGGAATGCAGCTGGAAATTCTAATTCCTTTGAGATAGTAGTCGGAAGTTCTTCATTTCTCCACTCATTTCTGTAGGTGATCTATATCCCGCAGTATAATTTGACAGCCTTCTTCACTCTCTGCAACTCCACCCATCTTAGTGTCATCTGCAAACTTACAACCCATCTACATTTGCGTCTCGCTCATTTATATATATCACAAACAATACAGATCTCAGACAGATCCCTGGGCACAGATCTCCAGCCAGAATAACACACCCAGCACAACCCGTTGTCATCCATTAATAAGCCAGTTCTGAATTCAAATG
Organism: Rhinoraja longicauda; assembly: GCF_053455715.1. NCBI lineage: Eukaryota > Metazoa > Chordata > Chondrichthyes > Rajiformes > Arhynchobatidae > Rhinoraja > Rhinoraja longicauda. Next base: position 33,760,394 of record NC_135970.1, read on the forward strand.
ATCAAGTCTCCATAAATTCTATGCATCTTAATCATCTGGATCAAACTACCATGAGGGACTTTACAAATGCCGTGACAAAGCACTTCCTGAAATGGCCTCTTCATTAAAGTTCATCTGTTAAATCACTACGAACAAAAACACCACATGATATGGAGTGGGCAAGAATCTGACTAACTATTGACCTGCTAAAGCAGGTTATAATTACCGACATTCTAACTATGGATGATAGCACAGGCCTTGGTCATAATACTACAAACGGCTTGATACGTTATCGGTGCATCAGAATGCAGCAGCTTCCCCTCTCTCCCGTGTGGGAGTACATAATCATGGCAAAGGAGGTTACATGTTGTTTAATGGACTTTAATTTCATATTTCATGTACAAATTAAAGATGATGCTCTATGCATACTCATTTGTGCTAAGTGTTAAGTACCCTGACAATCAGCCGCTAAAGCGACCACTGGAAACCATGATTAAAACCAAATAAATTTATATTATTATAGGAAGGTGATAAAATTATTCCTTTCATTGCAGAGTGCATTTGTTACATGCCTCATGCAGTAGTACACTGCCAATTGATCAATATGGCTTTGGCTTCTGTCTATGGTTAGCCTGGATAACACTCAGCCACAGAAACTGTTACCTTGAGGAAGTGCTGTGCATGACCTGTAACTAGACTCAATTTGTTGTTAGATCGACTTAGTTTTAGTTTTCCCAGTGAAGTGGGGCACGGAAATGCTATTAATGCAAAGAAATTAACGCATGTTTTAGGGCTTCCTTCCGTACTTTACTCTTCCCACACTAGCAACTAAACATCACCACTGCCAAGTGCTCTACTGCTGTTCCAATAGACAACAGACAATAGACAATAGATGCAGGAGTAGGCTATTCGGCCCTTCGAGCCAGAACCGCCATTCAATGTGATCATGGCTGATCATCCAAAGTGGGATAACATTAGCTACCCTCCAATCCACAGGAACTGATCCTGAATATATAGAACATTGGAAAATGATCACCAATAAGTCCACGATTTCTAGAGCCACTTCCTTAAGTAACCTGGGATGCAGACCATCAGGCCCTGGGGATTTATCAGCCTTCAGTCCCATCAGTCTACCCAACACCATTTCCTGCCTAATGTGGATTTCCTTCAGTTCCTCCGTCACCCTAGACCCTTGTCCACCAGTATATCTGGGAGATTGTTTGTATCTTCCAGGCGGCACAGTGGCACAGCAGTAGAGTTGCTGCCTTACAGCGAATGCAGCGCTAGAGACTCAGGTTCGATCCTGATTACGGGCGCCGCCTGTACGGAGTTTGTGCGTTCTCCCCGTGGGTTTTCTCCGGGATCTTCGGTTTCCTCCCACACTCCAAAGACGTACAGGTATGTAGGTTAATTGGCTGGGCAAATGTTTTAAAAAAATTGTCCCTAGTGTGCGGGGATCGCTGGGCGGCACGGACCCAGTTGGGCCGAAGGGCCTGTTTCTGCGCTGTATCTCTAAATCTAAATCTTCCTTAGTGAAGACAGATCCAAAGTACCTGTTCAATTTGTCTGCCATTTCCTTGTTCCCCGTAATAAATTCACCTGCTTCTGTCTTCAAGGGACCCACATTTGTCTTAACTATTTTTTTCCTCTTCACAAACCTAAAGAAGCTTTTACTATCCTCCTTTATATTCCTGGCTAGCTTACCTTCATACCTCATCTTTTCTCCCCGTATTGCCTTTTTAGTTATCTTCTGTTGCTCTTTAAAAGAGTCCCAATCGTCTGACTTCCCGCTCATCTTTGCTATGTTATACTTCTTCTCTTTTATTTTTATACTGTCCTTGACTTCCCTTGTTAGCCACGGTCGCCTCTTACTCTCCTTAGAATCTTTCTTCCTCTTTGGAATGAACTGATCCTGCACCTTCTAAATTTATATTATTCCCAGAAATACCTGCCATTGTTGTTCCACCGTCTTCCCTGCTAGGGTCTCTTTCCAGTCAACTCTGACCAGCTCCTCTCTCATGCCTCCATAGTCCTCCTTGCTCAACTGCAATAGACAATAGACAATAGACAATAGGTGCAGGAGTAGGCCATTCAGCCCTTCGAGCCAGCACCGCCATTCAATGCGATCATGGCTGATCACTCTCAATCAGTACCCGTTCCTGCCTTCTCCCCATACCCCCTCACTCCGCTATCCTTAAGAGCTCTATCCAGCTCTCTCTTGAAAGCATCCAACGAACTGGCCTCCACTGCCTTCTGAGGCAGAGAATTCCACACCTTCACCACTCTCTGACTGAAAAAGTTCTTCCTCATCTCCGTTCTAAATGGCCTACCCCTTATTCTTAAACTGTGGCCCCTTGTTCTGGACTCCCCCAACATTGGGAACATGTTTCCTGCCTCTAATGTGTCCAATCCCCTAATTATCTTATATGTTTCAATAAGATCCCCCCTCATCCTTCTAAATTCCAGTGTATACAAGCCCAATCGCTCCAGCCTTTCAACAGACGACAGTCCCGCCATTCCGGGAATTAACCTAGTGAACCTACGCTGCACGCCCTCCATAGCAAGAATATCCTTCCTCAAATTTGGAGACCAAAACTGCACACAGTACTCCAGGTGCGGTCTCACCAGGGCCCGGTACAACTGTAGAAGGACCTCTTTGCTCCTATACTCAACTCCTCTTGTTACGAAGGCCAATATTCCATTGGCTTTCTTCACTGCCTGCTGTACCTGCATGCTTCCTTTCATTGACTGATGCACTAGGACACCCAGATCTCGTTGAACTCCCCCTCTTCCTAACTTGACACCATTCAGATAATAATCTGCCTTTCTATTCTTACTTCCAAAGTGAATAACCTCACACTTATCTACATTAAACTGCATCTGCCATGTATCCGCCCACTCACACAACCTGTCCAAGTCACCCTGCAGCCTTATTGCATCTTCCTCACAATTCACACTACCCCCCAATACTGACACTTCCGATTTTCCCTTCTCCCTCTCAAATTGTAGATTAAAATGTATCATATTATGATCACTACCTCCTAATGGCTCTTTTACCTTGAGTTCCCTTATCAAATCAGGTTCATTACACAACACTAAATCTCCTTCTCCCTGGTAGGCTCCAGTACAAGCTGCTCTAAGAATCCATCTCGGAGGCACTCCAAAAACTCTCTTTCTTGGGGTCCATTACCAAGCTGATTTTCCCAATCTACCTGCATGTTGAAATCTCCCTTAACCACTGTAGCATTACCTTTGCGACATGCCAATTTTAACTCATGATTCAACTTGCACCCTATATCCAGGCTGGAGTTACTCTGTGTCTATCTTCAGTGTAAACCAGCATCTGCAGTTCCTTCCTACAAAACTCAATCTGTAAACAAATTAGTTACTTAACTATCCTGATTTTTATAAGCTTAAAATTGACCTCAATAAATTAGTACAGGAAGCATGCAAACTTTCTGTTGTCTGTAAATAGTTTTGGTATTCAGCCAATGACACGTTACTGTTATATTAATCATTATTGCAGCATGGTGTGCTGAATATTGGCTGCGATTAGTGAGTGGAAACCATGCTGCAACAAACACAGCCTCTTACTGGGAGCAACATTGTGTCTTAAGCAGCTGAGAGCAGCAGTGAAGATGCTATATTCAAACAACACACACAACATGGAAATGTAGTGTTTATAATTTTTTGGATTCTGTACAATAACTGCTGGAGAGTCTCTAGCTAGCCACAGGGGCCAGAAGGCCCTTCAGGCAACTATATCCAAGGCAGTGGGAGGAGGTAGCTCAAGTAATATCAATGTCTTGAAAGCAGTTCACTGGTCTCACATCCATGGTCAGTCTGTGAATGCAACTTCAAACACAATATTCTGATTGCACCACCAGTCCCAGCCTTTATGAGTGCACAATACTCCCATCAATCACCTACCAATCTCTTCCCACTAGGATAAGGGCTTCAAACATTTAATTGATATCCCCATACTCACACTTCTATAAGGGTCACCCTAATGTTTCACAGTTGAATACATTGCTAGGTGTTCAATAAATTGTTTGGCACTCGCCAGCATTTTTATTATTCTTTGAATTGGACACTGATAGCAAGTTAAGAAATTATTATCTCCTATTGCCCTTTGAATTCACGTCCATAGGTATTTGGAGCAGAATTCGGCCATTCGGCCCATCAAGTCTACTCCACCATTCAATCATGGCTTTTCTTTCTTTCATTCACAAACCCATTCTCCTGCCTTCTCCCTGTAACCCCTGACACCTTTTCTAATCCAGAATCTGTCAATCTGCGTCTTAAAAATACCCAATGACTTGGCCTTCACAGCCGTCTGTGGCAATGAATTCCATAGATTCACCACCCTCTGGCTAAAGGAATTCCTCCTCAACTCCTTTCTAAAGGTTATTCGTTTTGTAACTAATGGGGGAATTGCAGAGGGCCTGTTAAGAGTCAGTCATACTGACTGGGTCTGCTTCCTTCTCTTGGAAAGGAAAGAAATGCCTAACTGCCAGCAATTGTTGCTCATTGACAGGAAATAAATAGGTTGCAATACCTCCCCTGTGGAGAAGAAGCTGCTTATAATGCAATCAATAATGACTGACAATGGAGGGCAGAATTCATTGGGAAAAAAAATCAACATATCCACTGATCCTTCTTCTTACTACTCCCTTTCCACTTAATCTGTAATCTTTTCTGATTTACCAGCTGTGGATAGTGTAATAATTCATCTCTCATCTTTACCACTCCCTTAACCACAACTCTAATGCTTTGCTCCCTTGAGATAGTAACAGCAAGGGAGCCAGGCACTGGTGCAAGAGTCAGTGAAGATAAATAGATGAATCTTCACTCCATTTAATATTCAGTCAGCTTCAAAGAGGTGTTGTGTAATTTAGAGCATTAAGTCCATGAGATATTTAATTTTTATAGCCTGCTTTAAAACCTTGTAATATAGTAATTGTGGGCCATGTAAACCCAAATGGTCATCCCTTTTCATTCATGCAAAACTTCTAGAATTCCCATCGATTTAAAATGCAACATTTGTTTTATAAAATTTCACAACCCTACAATGTGGAAACAGAGCACACATTGAACTAATCCTGCTAAACAGCCAGGCAGCAGTCATCAAATGGTCAGTGGTTAGACCACTTCTGTCTATGTCACCTTACAATTTTTAGTGGTTTGGTAATAATGTGATGTCTGTACCTAAAATCAATAGTTATAAATTTTATTTTGATGAGAGCCACTCTGTCTGAACAAAGAGTGAATTATGGACAGGTTGTCAAAGAACAGCTTATCGGAGTGGTACAGCTAGACACAAAATGCTGGAGTAACTCAGCGGGGCAGGCAGTATTTCTGGAGAGGTGGGTGACGTTTCAGATAGATGGACTTGACCCGAAACGTCACCTATTCGTCTCTAGAGATGCTGCCCGTCCCGCTGAGTTACTCCAGCATTTTGAGTCTGTCTTTGGTATAAACCACCTTCCTACACATTTCGTCTGGTACAGCTAGAAATTAAGAGGTTTCCATCTCATCAGCTTACGCACAAAAATTAATAGTTCAATGTTCTGGTTGGAGCCCTGGGTTCTGGAAAACCGCAAAACTGAGGAGAGTAAAAGAATGGAGAAAATACTCTCTCTTACATTTCGAGGGCCTGAGCAATAGGGGGAAGTTAGGCAGACAGTGTGAACAGGTTAAAAAAAAGTGTGAACAAGATCTATTGTGATACATGGTGCAAGCAAAACATAATAATCCACCTATGTCACTGAGACTAATTTAAGAAGAATCAACAATGTGGTATTACTGATCAAGTTTCAAAATAATTTTCCTCATATACACTACATTCATTTTTAAACAGAGGAATCACATTTTACCAATCAGAATAGATCTATCAGGAAGCACCATAATCTTCAATTTAATCAGATGGTAAATTAACTAACAAAGCTAACTAATTTAGTTCATGAACTTAACAAATTTGGAAAGTTTCATTCTCAGTCTGTGTTCAGAATAACATCAGTAGTTGTGCTTCGATTTGGCCTCTGCAGCCTTCTGAGATTTAGAAAAATGCAATCTGTTTTATTGCTTCTCGATGCAGTTCAGTAGCATCAGATGGAAAGTATACATATACAAACATTCTGTACGAGCAGGGTCAAAGCTGATATACAGTCATAGTCATAGTGTGATATAATGTGGAAACAGGCCCTTCGGCCTAACTTGCTCACACCGGCCAACATGCCCCAGCTACACTAATCCCACAGCCTGCGTTTGGTCCACATCCCTCCAAACCTGATATATCGTGACATGATCTTATTTTTCAACAAAACATATAACGCTCCAAATGTTTATCTAGTAGTGAGTTATACATGTTATTTAACCTTATATATTTTTTAAAAGATGAGAATGCCGTCCATCACTCCCGGTTAAATTTGCGCAACATGATTCAATCTCAAGGATAATTTATTTTCAACAAGAATGGCACAGTAATGGTGGAGTGCAACATCGCAGGTGAGGGTTGGAGAAGTGAGTGAAAAAGCTTTTCCATCATTTAATTACGTGGTTCAGCTTCCATGAGGTTTACTACAAATAAATATTCATGCATTACAATTGATTATAATTGATGTTATACAAAACGACAACAAAAATAATTTATAGCAATAAAATAGTTGATTATAAGCCGACAGAAACCATGTGGGTGGGTCATAAGGTCATAAGCAATAGGAGTAGAATTAGGCCATTCGGCCCATCAAGTCTACTCTGCCATTCAATCATGGCTGATCTATCGTATCCTCTTAACCCCATTCTCCTGCCTTCTCCCCATAACCTCTGACACCCATACTAATCAAGAATCTATCTCTGCCTTAAAAATATCCACTGACATGGCCTCCACAGCCTTCAGTGGCAAAGAATTCCACAAATTCACCACCCTCTGACTAAAGAGATTTCTCCTCATCTCATTCCTAAAAGAACGTCCTTTAATTCTGAGGCTATGACGTATGGTCCTAGACTCCCCCATTAGTGAAAACATCCTGTTTATAAACAAACAGATGATTCCCCCCCCCCCCCCCCAACACTACCTTCCCTCCCCTAGGTTATCTTCCTCATATCCCATTTACTTTCAGTACAGGATGTGCTGGCAAATAAGATCTACCTGGGCTTATAGGGTTATACATTCAGATGTCCATGAGCTCCAGAAAGAACAGTTTATCATGTTTACCATGCTGTGGAATCTCTTCCTTTCCACTTCTCCTCATTATTGCCTCCACCAAAAAAAGCCTCTTGCTGGTTACAAGCAAACCTGGTTGGAATGGACTCACTTCATGTCCATTCCAACCAGCAGGTGAACACATCTAAACACAGTCTCTTATGAGCACAAAATCAACTCACCACAGCAGTGACATGTTAGAAAACTATTCCCATTTACAATCTACTCAAATGTAAATAAATCACTTATTGACTTATTTTTTGCAGATAGTGTTAGCATTGAATCGAGTTGAATGCTACGAAATAAGCTGGTGGAAATTGACTCACAGCCAAACCTTCGTTCAAAATTTAATTTGAATGAAACTAGTCACTGGCCAAAGATGGTTGATCGCTTATATGTAGTTCAAACAATTTCAGTATAGTCTGAAGAAAGGTTTCGACCCGAAACGTCACCCATTCCTTCTCTCCCGGGATGCCGCCTGACCTGCTGAGTTACTCCAGCATTTTGTGTCTACCTTTGATTTAAACCAGCATCTGCAGTTTTTTTTCTTACACATCAGTATAGTCCCACGCTTGCAATCATTTATGAATGCATACAAAATGCAGAACATCTTTTTCTCATGGCTATCAGGAAAACAGATGTGCACCTTTTTACTTCCATCCAGTTCATCTTCATAGTGCATTGTTTCAGGAAGAATGGAAGTATCATCAAGGATGCCTGCTATTCCATTCTACCTTCTGGGAGAAGATAACAGACCTTGAAAGCCCAGATAGTTACTTCCTCACTACTATCAAACTCCTTTACCAATCATCTCATTCACTCCGCCTTTGTGGAAGGAGCTGTCATGTACTCTTAAACTTAACTCTACCTCATTCAGTTATTCCGTAAAGCACTTTAGTATTGTTTACACAACTTCAGATTACACAACAATCTTTGCACCTTTCTGAGGTTCTGAATTCGTTATTAATTCTTATATTCATCATTACCATGTATACTGTTTACTCTATGAGGTTCATGCGAAGAGGAATTTGATTGTACCCTGATGTGTATGACAATAAACCAATCTGAATTTGATCTGGTCTAATCTGATCCACTCATATTTTCTTGCCAGATGTGTGAATTTTGAGCATAAGCAAGCATTGGTTATTTCAGATTTTAATTCAGACCATACAAAGAGTATAGAACAGAAATGGAAGATTTTGCCAAATTAAATTTTAAAATACAATTTACAACTTAATTAAGATTCTGCAATGGGAAGGAGCTCCCATCTTAAACAATTAGCTTCTATCAAATCTCTTCTAAATCTTCTGTCTTCCAAGAATAATAGTGCTCTATTCTAAGGTAGATACAAAATGCTGGAGTAACTCAGCGGGTCAGGCAGCATCTCTGTAGAGAAGGAATGGGTGACGTTTTGGGTCGAGACCCTTCTTCAGACTGATATCATGGGAGGGGGCGGGACAAAGATAGAATGTAGTCGGAGACAGAAAGACTAGTGGGAGCTTGCAGCTGAAAACCCTCTTTGCTACGACAACACCAGTAAATCTTTTCTGCACCCTTTTTGGGCCCAGCATGTCATTCCTATAGTGTGAAGGAACAAGAAATGGTCCAGTGCAGCTCAACTAGTTCTTTTTTCCATATTCAACATACTTACCATTTAACTCTATGTCTTTTTTTATGAATTCTTGAATTCTATCTGCTTTACTAACCACTATTTTCAATGTGCACTTCCACTTCCAAGAATTTATGCATATTAACACCCAAGATTCCTGTGTTCCTGTTTAACTTTTCATATTGTGCCAGTTAGTTGATGTTGTCATTTGTTATTCTTTATGCCAAAGCACATTACTTCACACTTCCCTGTATTACATTTCTTATGCCTCCTGTCTAGGGGTACCAACTATAGCACTCCCAAATACGGGACCAGGTGACGTCACCGCCCCGCGCCCCCTCACCCAGCCAGCGGCCAGGTGCTCCTGCTCCACTAATGGCGGCCGCCCGGGTCGGGAGGCAGGTTGCCACGCAACCTCCGTTAGGCGGCGCCCGGGCCTCCGGGCCTACACTGTCCGAAAGGTACGCACAGATTTTAACCAGCATCTGCGGTTTTTTTTCCTACTACACTTTCCGGGCCTACAGTATCGGGGCCTATAGCGCCCCCCGGGCCTAATACGGGACAAGGACGGTCCCATACGGGACAAGCCAATTTAGCCCAAAATCCGGAATGTCCCAGCTAAAACGGGACAGTTAGCAACCCTACTCCTGTCAGCCATTCAACCAGCCCCTCTCTCTCTTGCACTATTAGTATCCTCTGAACTGTTAAAGATTTGTAATTTAAATTTTACCCTGCAAAGCCACATCTATCAAAAGAGGCAGGGATCACCCCCTAATTATCATACCATTACCAAAATATTCTACTAAGTTCGTCAAATATGATTTGCCTTTTAATAAATCTGTGCTGAACTCTCCTATTTAATTTCAAATTTTGCTGTGAATATTAATGTTTGAAGCAGACACAAGAGACTATAGAGTCTAGAATCGTGAATAAAAACCAAGCTCTGGAGGACAGTTGGCCAGCCATCTTTTATGGAGGGAGATGGACAGATGACGTTTCAGGTCAGGATCCTTCTTCAAAGTTTAAAGAAGGGCCTCAACCTGAAACGTCATCAGTCCATCTCCCTCCACAGATGCTGCTTGGCCTGCTGAGTTGCTCTAGCACTTTGTTTTAGGAACATCAACATCTATTCTGATTAGAAATCCACATTCTATTGCAGCTGGAAACAATTTCCAAAAGATACAGCAAAGTAACATTCCAGTTCAGCCCCCACAACGGGAGACTCAAACAAATCAACACAGGCATATTAGCAATTCACTAAATCTGTAATATATGTAATAAAGAGGAACTGCAGATGCTGGATTATACTAAAGACAGACACAAAATTCTGGAGTAACTCAACAGGTCATGAACTGGGAGGTCTAGAACCGGAGTTGGAAGAATCCATTTTCTCCAGAGATGCTGTCTGACCCATTAAACCTGGGAACCTTCTTAGTTTCTTCTGATGAAATTATAACAGAGGACTATTTGAATCATCTGTTGGATTTCCTAGCTCATGGTAAGTATGAATATTGTCTATCCTTTTCTATACTATAGGCTTCATGAATTCATTAACATATTACATGGAAGAGACTTGCACAGTTAAATGATAGCCACAAATCAGAATGCTTTGCATGTAAAGTTCACATCCTGGAATTCGGAACATGAACAGCCTGTGATTTATGCAATGGGATTCACAGATTTAAGCTTGTAGGTTTAGACATTAAATTAGGCTTTCCTTGAATTGGCTCCACTGTTTATTTTTAAATTGGGAAACCATAACATTTATACAATATCTTATTTTAAAATCAACAGCCAAGTATTTGGTAAATCATTACACCTAACTCAGAATCAGTATGGATAGAAATGAGGAATAGAATCAGTATGGATAGAAATGAGTAATTGTAAGGGTAAAAAGACCCTAATGGAAGTTATCTACAGGCCCCCAAACAGTAGCCTCGACATAGGGTGCAAGTTGAATCAGGAGCTAAAATTGGCATGTCGCAAATGTAATGCTACGGTGGTTATGGGAGATTTCAACATGCAGGTAGACTGGAAAAATCAGGTTGGTAATGGACCCCAGGAAAGAGAGTTTGTGGTGTTTCTCCGAGATGGATTCTTAGAACAGCTTGTACTGGAGCCTACTAGGGAGAATGCAATTCTGGATTTAGTGTTGTGTAATGAACCTGATCTGATAAGGGGACTCAAGGTAAAAGAGCCATTAGGATGCAGTGATCACAATATGATAAGTGTTACTCTACAAATTGAGAGGGAGAAGGGAAAATCAGAAGTGTCAGTATTACAGTATAGCAAATGGGATTACAGAGGCATTAGGAGCTGGCCAGAATTGACTGGAAGGAGACCCTAGCAGGGAAGACGGTGGAACAGCAATGGCAGGTATTCCTGGGAATAATGCAGAAGTTGCAGGATCAATTTATCCCAAAGAGGAGGAAAGATTCCAAGGGGAGTAAGAGGCATCAGTGGCTGACAAGGGAAGTCAAGGACAGCATAAAAATAAAAGAGAAGTACAACAAAGCAAAGAAGAGTGGGGAGCCAGAGGATTGGGACTCTTTGAAAGAGCAACAGAAGATGACTAAGAAGGCAATACGGGGAGAAAAGATGAGGTACGAGGGTAAACTAGCCAATAATATAAAGGAGGATAGTAAAAGCTTTTTTAGGTATGTAACGAGGAAAAAAATAGCCGAGGCAAATGTGGGTCCCTTGAAGACAGAAGCGGGGGAATTTATTATGGGGAACAAGGAAATGGCAGACGAGTTGAACCGGTACTTTGGATCTGTCTTCACTAAGCAATCTCCCAGATGTTCTAGTGGCCAGAGATCCTAGGGTGACGGAGGAACTGAAGGAAATCCACATTAGGCAGGAAATGGTGTTGGGTAGACTGATGGGACTGAAGGCTGATAAATCCCCAGGGCCTGATGGTCTGCATCCCAGAGTACTTAAGGAGGTGGCGCTAGAAATTGTGGACGCATTGCTGATCATTTTCCAATGTTGTATAGATTCAGGATCAGTTCCTGTGGATTGGAGGGTAGCTAATGTTGTCCCACTTTTTAAGAAAGGAGGGGGAGAGAAAACGGGAATTTATAGACCAGTTAGTCTGACATCAGTGGTGGGGAAGATGCTGGAGTCAATTATAAAAGACGAAATTGCGGAGCATTTGGATAGTAGTAGCAGGATTGTTCCGAGTCAGCATGGATTTACGAAGGGGAAATCATGCTTGACTAATCTTCTGGAATTCTTTAAGGATGTAACTAGGAAAATTGACAGGGGAGAGCTGGTGGATGTGGTGTACCTTGACTTTCAGAAAGCCTTTGACAAGGTTCCACATAGGAGATTAGTGGGCAAAATTAGAGCACATGGTATTGGAGGTAAGGTGCTGACATGGATAGAAAATTGGTTGACAGACAGAAAGCAAAGAGTGGGGATAAATGGGTCCCTTTCAGAATGGCAGGCAGTAACTAGTGGGGTACCGCAAGGCTCGGTGCTGGGACCGCAGCTATTTACAATATACATTAATGACTTGGATGAAGGGATTAAAAGTACCGTTAGCAAATTTGCAGATGATACAAAGCTGGGTGGTAGTGTGAATTGTGAGGAAGATGCTATGAGGTTGCAGGGTGACTTGGACAGGTTGTGTGAGTGGGCGGATGCATGGCAGATGCAGTTTAATGTGGATAAGTGTGAGGCACCGGCAGCGGCAGAGGCAACGTGTTCGCCCGCCCCGAATCGCGGGGCTTGGGTCGGCCCGCCACGGACCTTTCACCGTCCGGCGCGACGTGGCAACTCCAACAGCCTGACTGCGGGACAAGACGGCAGGGAAGAGAAAAAGACATTCTGGCCTTCCATCACAGTGAGGAGGGACTGGAGGAGACTCACTGTGATGGATGTTTCTTTTTGTTTGGTGTTAGTTGTGATTGTATGTGTTATTGCATTTTTATTGATTAATCTTATTGGTCTTATTGTTCAACTGCGGGTAATGTTTCATTTTACTACACATTTATGTGTATGTAACAAATAAACGACTATTGACTATTGAGGTTATCCACTTTGGTGGTAAGAATAGGAAGGCAGAGTATTATCTGAATGGTGTCAAGTTAGGAAAAGGGGACGTACAACGAGATCTGGGTGTCCTCGTGCATCAGTCACTGAAAGGAAGCATGCAGGTACAGCAGGCAGTGAAGAAAGCCAATGGAATGTTGGCCTTCATAACAAGAGGAGTTGAGTATAGGAGCAAAGAGGTCCTTCTGCAGTTGTACAAGGCCCTAGTGGGACCGCACCTGGAGTACTGTGTGCAGTTTTGGTCTCCAAATTTGAGGAAGGATGTTCTTGCTATTGAGGGCGTGCAGCGTAGGTTTACTGTCATATGTTGAAAGACTGGAGCGACTAGGCTTGTATACACTGGAATTTAGAAGGATGAGAGGAGAACATCGAAACGTATAAGATTATTAAGGGGTTGGACACGTTAGAGGCAGGAAACATGTTCCCAATGTTGGGGGAGTCCAGAACAAGGGGCCACAGTTTAAGAATAAGGGGTAGGCCATTTAGAACTGAGATGAGGAAAAACTTTTTCAGTCAGAGAGTTGTGAATCTGTGGAATTCTCTGCCTCAGAAGTCAGTGGAGGCCAATTCTCTGAATGCATTCAAGAGAGAGCTAGATAGAGCTCTAAAGGATAGCGGAGTCAGGGGGTATGGGGAGAAGGCAGGAACGGGGTACCGATTGAGAATGATCAGCCATGATCACATTGAATGGCTCGAAGGGCCGAATGGCCTCCTGCTGCACCTATTGTCTATTGTCTAAAATTCAATAATTTCACTTCAGATGTGATTACAATAAAATAAATCATAAACAATAAACATAATACTTTTAACATTTATTTAAGAATGTTGTTTGTCTTACAATTATATCACATGCACCTAACAAGAAAATAGCTTGTCTTCCAGCAGCATGTCATAAGAAACTTATTTTATTTTACTTTTTATTTTAGAGTCATCATTACATAAACTAGTCTGAAGAAGGGTTTCACCCGAAACGTCACCAGAGATGCTGCCTGTCCCCGCTGAGTTACTCCAGCTTTTTGTGCCTATTTTTGGTTTGAACCAGCATCTGCAGTTCCTTCTTACACATAAACTATTCATAACGGTTGTCAATATAATTCGTTCTTATGATCAATTTTTTTCATGCATCTAACCTTATTCCAATTCTATTATCTTTCCTTTAAACTTTTTATCCCTTATCAAGGCCTGTGCCATTTTTCATTAGCTTCTGGACTGGACGATTCATTATCCCTGACGGCATTTGGCCCACTGAGTCTATATCAGCTCTCAGAATCTCCTATCAGTCCCATTCTCCCACTTACTTCCCTTTTATTTATTCTCTCTCACATACCACTCAATTCTTTCTCCAACTGCCCTGCTTCTCACACCGTTCACGCACAAGGGATAATTCAATCCAATTAATCTATCAGCACATCTTTGATGAAACCCTGCAGAATCACATGCAAACTCCATACATCTTTAGAAATCAGGATCAAATTTTGATTCCTCGAGATATAAGGCAGCTGTGCGAACTGCACAACAATAGTAACACACGAGAGAACTAAAGGAGAGAGAAAGGCTAGGATAAGGAAAGCATAACAATCCTAGGTAGCAAAATGATAGGGCAGCCTCATGATCCAAATTACTTGCGCATATATCTAAAATAATAGCAAGCAAACCAGGCAGGCACAGAAGAGAGAAGTTCCACAGTTGGAAGTCACTTCGAAACACGCAGTCAAATATCTCAATACAGTTCACAAAGCTGAAGAAATGTCAGACAAATTAGTAGTGACATTAATGCCATGAAAAGTATGTATTTTGTAAGGCTCTGCTAATAAAATAATGAGGATTGATCATTTCCAACCCAATAAAAAAAACTTTAAACACTGCTTTGGACTATAAATGATGCTTAATGTCGACATCAGCAGCTTTTGATGTAAAACACTTGGAGAGATCCATCAATACACAATGAGTAACTCGAGATCACCGATCACATGGCATTTGGAGTAAGCTGTTTCCACCATTATACCTCTGGGGAAAGCCAGTTCTCAACAGATCAACACAGCACAAGGCCTCATTGAATGCAATGGCACTCCCCCCAATTACCTGGACCGTTTCCACATCCCGTTCTCACATTAACATCACTGAATGCTCATGCAATGCTTTGCCAGTTTTAAGTTTTTTTTTAATCCTAGTGCAGTACAGGGCATAAATTCACTGCCTTCTGATTCACAGAACAAAGTTCTACCAGTGAGAGAGAAGAAACTCATTAAGCATTTTATGTTGCTGAAAATAATTTGGATTGAAAACCAAAGGATGATCAAAACATGATGTTTTTTGAAAATGTACCTAAATGGGGGGGGGAGTTTTATTGACAACATTTCAATTCTTAAGACTCCACATTCAAGCTATGTATGAATAGTAGTTAAAATAGGACATCAGTAGAGTTTTCCATTTCAAGTGTGGACTTGGTGGGCTGAAGGGCCTGTTTCCATGCTCTTCATTCAATCAATCCTTCAATCTATCAATCCATCAAAGTGCATCTCATGTTCTTTTTCCTCATTTTTAGGGTCAGGAGTATTCCTTTCACTTTTGACCTGAGACTCAATAGCCACACCCTGTGATATCGATTCATGGAATCTAAGGCAAAGGTCCCCCTACTCCAGTTTCCATTGTTTTATTGAGGTGGAGGCTTTGCATCATTTCAGTAGTCCCAGTGAGCCCTGGATTATAAGCAGCAGATGCCTTCCGTGACTGTGAAGCCCGATTTGTGCTGGGATTTTGAGTTCCAGGAAGAGCTTGGCAGCACAGGAGAGGCCTATGCTGGGTTGACATTAAACCAACAGGAAGACATGCCCATTCATGTAAACTGTGACATATAGTTCTAAAAATATGAATAAATGAAAATAATAAATGAAATAAGCACATCATGTACTTATCACAGAAATGTTTAGACTTTCTATTAAAATAACATTTTAAGAAATAGTGTACCGTAACTCCGATGTTTTTAATACAGTTGTCATAATGTATACCATTCCATCAAAGTACTTTTGACGTAGTAAGAACATATCATTAAATTCTGACCCATATTTCTTTTCAGCTTGAATAGATAGTTGCATTAAAAAGTAATTAACCAAATTTTCAATCCAACTTTTTAACGTATAAGTTTTACATAATTTTGAAGAGATTCAATGCCATTTCATGGTACAATTAGTTTAAGTACACATTTGCAGCCATGTAATGTGATTCTAAAAGCTTAACACTAATCCTGATTAAATGCATGCAGTGTCACTGGCCCTTTGATGAAATTACGTTGTTGTACATTTCAAGTTCTTGTTGTAAGGTAAACTACCTTCACATTTAAATTAGCGAGGATTTGGATCAAATTTACGACTAATGCCTTATTAATAATGGTATTGATTACAGATTAGTGAGTATCGACGATCAAGGTATTTAACATCTTATTTGTCTTTCGGGATACAAATGTACCATCTTCACCACTAAAAATAATAATTACTTTTCAAATCCACCAATACATTCTAACTTGATTAAACATATTCATGTTCATATATAAAATACAAAATCCCAAACATTGGAACTAATCATTAAAGTAATAAACAGATTGTGATTTTACGGAACACAACACTCAAATATGGGCGGCTCGGCGAGGAAAATGGTTGGGAAGGCCTTTTGCAGTTCCAAATTCAAAAAAACGTTCCTCTAATTTTCTTTTGCTGATCCTATATATGCAAGGTGGGCAGTTTCCAGATTTCCAAGCTGCTGGAAAACTGCACCAATGTAACATAGCTGCCTTAAACATGGTGTCCAATATCAGACCAAGGTGGCCATGGTGAAGGCCACTCTGGAAATTCAGGATTTCACAAGAGTGACCAATAGTAGTAATATATTGTGCATATCACTTCATTAAAGCTCTTATTTCTTTCATTCTTAGTTACATTACAATGGAACATGTGACAGACACGAAAAGCTCGAGTAACTCAGCGGGCCAGGCAGCATCTCTGGAGAAAAGGCATAAAGTGACATTTCGGGTCGAGACCCTTCTTCAGAAACGTCACCTATTTTTTTTCACCTGAGAAGCAGTCTGACCCGCTGAGTTACTCCAGCTTTTTGTGTCTATCTTCGGTTTAAACCAGCATCTGCAATTCCTTCCTACACAATGGAACATGTGATTCTGATGTCTATTTCATATATTATATGCCTCAACTTTAAAACTTTTCATAATTTTCCCTGATTAAAAAGTATAATGTGAACAATGTGAATGATGTGAACAATGTAATTATCAATATCCAATGCTTTTTTGAAAGGTACACTTCCATGTTAATTCAGAAGAAAAATCTGGCTACTACATCTTTTGAAAACAAAAAAAAACAAATATTGTTGGGGAAGTAAATTCCAAGTATACTTAGAAAAGTTTAACCAATGGATGTTATTCACTGGAAAAAATAACATAAATTAATCATCAACACCATTGAAAATTGGTAAGCGGTCTCTCGACTTCCCCTTTCTGAAGGCTGAGGATAGCTCTGAGAGCCAAGGAAACCAAATGGTGAGATATTCTCCCACATCTGTCACTAAACAAGATAGACCAGGGTCCAGCTTGGAAAATAAAACTTACTTTATCATATAAGCATTTATTCAATGTATTGGAAGGTTTGCCAGGGAGCTTTCCCCTCATGACTGAAAAGATAGAATAACATCTCTAATGTGTCCACCTTACACACCATTGCAACTTCCTCTTCAGCCTATGTCCTCCCCCCATTTGTCTTCGTGACAGGGTCATCACTGTCATTAGGGTCCTCTGAACATGAATCAATATTACCAGCAGTTACAAACTTTCTAAAAATTCAACTTTCTAAATGATCAATTTCTAGGTTTGACCTCACAGAAGATGGATGACCATATTAGGACTTCTCAAGATCATTCATTTGCCTCAGTGCATACACCTGGATGAAGATAAACTTTCTTCGAAGGAGGCCTTGCTCTCACATCCACTCTCAGAAAATGTACTGGAGAAAGTGCACAGAAAAAAGTGCACCAGGATGGATTGGAAGATCAGGAACTTATCCCAAGCATATGAATTGGTCCATTCAAGAGTTTGATAACAGTGGGTAAGAAGCTGTTCTTGAATCTGGTGACACGTGCTTTCAAGCTTTTGTACTTTCTCCCCGAAGCGGCAACCTTTTGCTTCTCTACCCACACAAACAAAATCCATCATTGTGCCAGAAAGCAATGTGAGATTTACTGTTCTGCCAATAGCCAAGGTGCAGAGATCTGTACAGAGATCTTTAAAAAGGAAACAGATGCTGTTGCACTGACAACATTGTCACTCCTATAGACTAAAGCTCATCAAATTCCAATGACATGTCAGTAAACAGGCAGTAAATGCAGGGTGATGTCTTACTCTAAACAGAAATCCGCCTCTGAAAGTGAGCATCTCAAGGGGACCTCATGTGGAGTATCACATGGAAGTAGTTATGCCAACAATCGTTCTTTAAAATAGCGACAATGTTCTGCCATCTAAGTGAAAAATAAATTCAAATCCATTACTGAGTTTGGCATTAATCCCGTATGGCATTTTAGAACGCAGCGTCTTTTCATAACAGTTCCTACATATGCACAATAAGTTTTCATGAATATAAATGCATATTAATGCAACTTTGAAGAAGTGGTCAAGTGGATAATGAGGACATGAATTGTAATGGAGTTTTGTGCATTGTTGTTTGACCTGATTGTTATATCCCAACTGAGATACACCGTGCTCACCCAACACACTTTTCAGACCACACAGAGAAGAGTCCTGTCCCGAAACATCACATATCCATGTTCTCCAGGTATGCTGCCTGACCCACTGAATTACTCCAGCACTTTGTGACTTATTTTTTAAACAAGCATCTGCCGTTCTTTGTATTCACATGCTCTTATTCTCCTTCTTTTCCTTCACCTAATCCTTCCTGATCAGATGACTTTCTGTTGTGTAGCCTCTTCCGATCATGAACAGCATAAAGCATAGCACCGTGACACATCAGCCCAACTGTTAAATGATCTTCCAGGTGCTCTCCATGCTGCGATTGAACATGAGCAGTTTAGATGCATCGGGGATGCAATGATGTATTATCAGTGATGTTTGCACAGGGCATCAACGAACCTAAGCAGATGTTCTTTTCATTTTCTGGAAGAGTGAAGTTGTGAGAGGATGGTTGAATGTCATGGAATAAGTAGTTGTGATAGTTGTCTGAGAAACATGCACAGGATTGCATGTCTCTTGTATGGTAATCGAAGACAAGTGAGACAATAACTAAAGGGCTGCCATTCCAGCTGACAAAAGCTGCTGATTAACTTCTGTTGCCTGTTGGATATTTGAGTACAGTCCATAATGACCTGGACATAAGGGAAGCCAGTCCTTCTAATGTATCAAAGAATTCTCTATTTTGATATTAATGTCATGAGGAAACTGATGCTTGGCCCTGAAAAATACAAACTGCAGACTGCAGGTAACTACCTACAATAGTGGAAAGGAAACTAATGCCAAAAACAGTAAGGTTGTTACTGGCAGACATGTCCCCCTCTATCATAGACAACATATTGTGTTTACTGTCTTTGTATCAGAGGTCAGATGAAATAAGCCAAAGAACAGCCATTCTGTGGAATGGTTAAAGCCTTTAATATTCTCCAGCTTCTCAACTGCTGGTTCTTTTGGTTAATGAGGCGACTGCTGATGTTCTTCTATCCAAAGTTAAGAAAGTAAACCTTTCTGAGAACTTAAAACAATATCAGAAAGATAAATGAATGAATGAATGAATAAGTTTATTGGCCAAGTATGTGCATATACAAGGAATGTGCTTTGGTGCTCCGCTCACAAATGACAACACAAACATACAGTTAACAATTAAGAATAAAGCATAAACACATCAAAACAATCAAAAATAATAAAAACAAGCAAGCTCCATAGAACATATGACAGTACAGCATAGGAACAGGCCCTTCAGCCCACAATATGAGGTTGTACAGCATAGGAGCAGGCCCTTCAGCCCACAATATGAGGTTGCAGGGTGACTTGGACAGGTTGTGTGAGTGGGCAGATGCAATGCAGATGCAGTTTAATGTGGATAAATGAGAGGTTATCCACTTTGGTGGTAAGAATAGGAAGGCAGAGTATTATCTGAATGGTGTCAAGTTAGGAACAGGGGATGTACAACGAGATCTGGGTGTCCTAGTGCATCAGTCACTGAAAGGAAGCATGCAGGTACAGCAGGCAGTGAAGAAAGCCAATGGAATGTTGGCCTTCATAACAAGAGGAGTTGAGTATAGGAGCAAAGAGGTCCTTCTGCAGTTGTACAGGGCCCTAGTGAGACTGCACCTGGAGTACTGTGTGCAGTTTTGGTCTCCAAATTTGAGGAAGGATATTCTTGCTATTGAGGGTGTACAGCGTAGGTTTACTAAGTTAATTCCCAGAATGGCGGGACTATCATATGTTGAAAGACTGGAGCGACTAGGCTTATATACACTGGAATTTAAAAGGATGAGAGGAGATCTTATCGAAACGTATAAGATTATTAAGGGGTTGGACACGTTAGAGGCAGGAAACATGTTCCCAATGTTGGGGGAGTCCAGAACAAGGGGCCACAGTTTAAGAATAAGGGGTAGGTCATTTAGAACTGAGATGAGGAAAAACTTTTTCAGTCAGAGAGTTGTGAATCTGTGGAATTCTCTGCCTCAGAAGGCAGTGGAGGCCAATTCTCTGAATGCTTTCAAGAGAGAGCTAGATAAAACTCTTAAGGATAGCGGGATCAGGCGGTATGGGGAGAAGGCAGGAACGGGGTACTGATTGAGAATGATCAGCCATGTTCACATTGAATGGCGGTGCTGGCTCGAAGGGCCGAATGGCCTCCTCATGCACCTATTGTCTATTGTCTATTGTCAATATCTCCGCCAAACGATGCCAAGATAATCTCATCTGCTTTCATATGATCCATGTCCCTCCATTCACTGCATATCCATGTGCATATCTAAAAGTTTCTTAAATGCCACTATCCTATCAGCTCCACCACCACCGCTGGCAGCGTGTTACATGCATCCACCATCCAATGTAAAATATTTGCTTTAAACATTGCCCCTCTCAACTATAAGCTGTGCCCTCTAGTCTTTGACATTTCCACCTTTGAAAAATTGTCCTGGTTGTTTACCCTATCAGGTCTCCTCTCAACTTCTGGTGTTCAAGAGCAAACAATCCAAGTTTGTCCAACCTCCGCTTGTAGCTAATGTCCCCTAATCCAAGCAGCATTCTGGTATACCTCTTCTGCAGCGTCTCCAAAGCCTCCACATCCTTCCTGTGATGGGGCAATTAGAAATGCATGCAATACTCTAAATGCACCCTAACCAATGTATTTTCAGTCTGAAGAAGGGTTCCAACCCGAAACATCACCCATCCTTTTTCTCCAGGGATGCTGCCTGACCCGCTGAGTTACTCCAGCACTTTGTGTCCCTCTTTGGTATAAACCAGCATTTACAGTTCTTTGTTTCTAACCAAAGTATTATTGAGCTGCATCCTGCCCCAACCAATGAAGGTAAGCATACC
This sequence comes from Rhinoraja longicauda, assembly GCF_053455715.1. Lineage (NCBI taxonomy): Eukaryota > Metazoa > Chordata > Chondrichthyes > Rajiformes > Arhynchobatidae > Rhinoraja > Rhinoraja longicauda. Next base: position 33,781,814 of record NC_135970.1, read on the forward strand.
ATATGCCTGCTTTATCACTCTATCTACTTGTATTGCCACTTTCATGGACTCCAAGATCCATCTGTACACTAATGCTGTTAAGGGTCTTGCCATTAACTGTATACTCTCCCCTTACATTGGACTAAAAACCGCCCAAGCATAACATCACGTAGGTCCCCATGAAATGAATTTGACTTTTGAGTTGAGGGTTTTTCCATAGAACTGGCTGTTATCCTCTGAGGTTTATATCAACTGGATATTTGGCACAGCCTATAAAATAATTACTTCAAATAATTACTATTAATTACTTCAAATAACTCAGATTCACAAGCATTCACTCAAGTAGTACTTGCCTCAACCACAAAAATGCCAGATGCTATCTGACTCACTGAGCTTGTCCAGCATTTTCTGTAGAATGCTCCATTTTCATACTGAAAAGGTTGAAGTAACAGCGGCGCTGGCTTATCAATAGCACCAATTAACAATCTCAAATGGGCACAGCAAAATTGTGAAATAGTGAAAGAGGTGACAAAGGCAAGAGGTGAACAAGACAAAAGTGTATCAGACAAGGAAAAGAGGAACTGTGAAATGGTAAACTGCAGGGAGGGATATAGGCGGAATGGGGGTATGGGGGAAGGGATTTCTTCTCAATTCTCATAACAGATTTCCCTCTCCTCTCTGTGTGCTCTCTCACCCTCTCCCCAGCAGATCTTGTTCCCTAACAAATTACAAGGCATAAAGATCGAAAGATGAGAGTGAGCTTCTGGATGTTGGCACATTCGCCGCCGGTTAAAGCTTCATTCTGGTCCTCAAGATTAAATTGGACCATGAAGCCGGTGGGACTGAAGAGGGGTGGCCTCACAACACTGGGGCGAAACAATCCAATAATTGTCTAATATAACGTGTGTGCAGAAATGCATGGAAAAATGGGAAATGTCAACAACTCTGCAGGTATTACTTCCATTTAAAATGTAGCCAGCAGTATGAACTAACAAACATAACTTTCATCAATTTCATCAAAATTACCCAAGGTAGCTTGTCATATTTATTTTGCCACTCTTCTATAAATTTACCAGTTTATTCTTCAAGAAAGAAATGTATTTACTGACCTAAAGTGACTTTTGTAGAAACTTTACTAGTTGCTACGAACACCCAAACAGCACTAATTTTGCTCTTTTAATAAATATTTGAGAAACATTGCTGCCAAGAATCTTTTTCCTGTCATTGTTGGCAAAAACATTGAGAAAATGTCAATTCCTAATAGTTTCAAATATTTATACACAGAACAGCAATTTCACTTAATCTGACTTCAATGTTTGTCTATTTTTAGAAAAAAAAAGTTGGAAAGGAGTTAAAATTATTACCTGAAAACCCAAATAATTATTATATAGTTTTAAGTGTTGAATTATACATTGGGGGGAAAAAATAACATGAACTCTGAATAAAACCTATTTAATCAATATGCTCAATATTAGCCATAATCTCCTTGTCTCTGTCTAAAACAAATCATGTTTGTAATTGTTATCTATTATTTCATGAAATGTTATCGGCTTTAGCTGACATTCCAGTATATTACACATGTAATAAATGTCTGGTTTATCCAGCTGTACAAGTTTTAGTGGATAATAACACACACTAAAAAAGTGATATTTACTCAAAAAATTACAATACAATGGACAAATTGGGCAATGGAGAATATGTCCCTTTCAGATCCATTCTATTTTATGTTTTTTGCTCATCAGTTTAACAGTCATTGCCATGGTTGCTGTTTTAAATCACAATATCGAAAAGAAACGCTGAATACTCCTCAAGTAGCATTGCAAAGGAACTTGGACCACTTGACCGAGATCACCTGTTGTTGGGCATGTCCAGAACAATAAAATCTTAACAGCGTAGCACTAGATTTAACAGATAAAAATGAATGCTAGACCTTCACCCTTTTGACCATGCCACCAATCCCCAAACACTCTGCTTTGCATTAAACCTCCCCCAATGAAAGCTAATGTCTCTGATGTCTCTTCTTCCATCTCAACAGGAATCTTATCGTTCAGAAAAAAAGATATTTATAGCCGTTAAAAGTCAATCATTTCAGCATCAGGATAGCACTATGAAAATTAAAAAAATTGTGAAAAGAGGAACCATTCATGCACAAGGGAAAATCACATTAGTCTCATCCAAATGAGAATGAATGCCTCATGGATTATCCCATAAGATGCAAAGAGGATTCAGAATGAAAATCAAAAGTTTGATGAAACAAGTATATTTCCTATTGTGTATACCAATCTGTTTCCAAAGAAATGTAATTGTACAGGGCATATGAATGGTATATAATTTCATTGTCAAACATTTTTACTTTTGTGCAAGGCTAAGAGAAATAATCTTATTTTTCGTGGATCCAGAGAAAAAGCTTAGGCTTCTGTTGCTGTCAACACAACATCTTTTTAGATGTTGCCCTGCCCAGCAGCTAATCCTATCATACACGTGGTGCCAGTAAACTCATATGGACTTTTTTCCCACCATTTCCTGCCCAAAACTGATGGAAATACAGCTTCTGATGTTCTGGGGAATTTGGGGAAATATCACTCCAGAATAAAGTATAGGCTCATTGTATTGGCTATTAGGGACATTGATTTGCTCCTGTGGATCTAGAAACACTTCTTATACTAGAATCTTCAATACAGCTTTTTCCTTTTGCATAACTAAATTGCATACCTTCTGCCTTGTCAAACCGCTTCTCCCAAATAAGCTGTAATTGATTCCATATAAATCTTCGGTCCTCGTTAGAAATTCTAATGTTCTTCACACCTATCCTTTCCCTTTCACTGGACACATTTTGCTCTGGGCTGAATCAGACTGTTAACATGCTCATGGCCCCATGAACCCACTGAGATTTTAAAGCTATTTTCATAAAACCATCTCTGTTATGTTGAGGCTTTATCCCATGTTTCTGAATTCTCATTCATGACTCTTTTTTATGGAGATGATAACTTAATTCTGACTGACCTCTCATCTCCCACATGTCACATGAATGCACATTTGCAGCTGCTTGTAAATTGGACTTGCAGGTTTAATCTGCTGGCTATTGATCTTGCTCGTTTATGGCATTCAATTGCTGATGTTTATGGATGAGATGTTACAGCAGGCTCTGGTCTTAAAAGTGGAGATGATTTATATTATTTTGGATGGCTATTGATAGTTGTTGTTGATGTTTTTTTTAATCTAAAAAGACTAAGGTTACTTCATAAATGGTACTTTGTCAAATATACTTCTTTGAAAGAGCTTTTGACAAGAGGGCACTTCCACACTTAAAAACAACTTGGCAGCAATGAACTACTTTATAAGCAGATTTTTTATGGCGTATTTGTAATGGCAGGGTTGACATGACGTAGTATTTTAACAACCTTTAAAGAAGCTTTTATTGCAAGTCGTCAAGTTTATTGTCATATGCACAAAAGTACGGTAAGGTACAGGTACAATAAATCTAGATAAAATTGATCTAAGTTTTCAGATAATAAAAGACACAGGGGATCATTCTTAAGTTTTAACATTCACAATAAAAAGCTTCAGAAACATATTCAATGAATATGTCATATGTCTAATTCACATGGACAATCTTCTGTGTCCATTACTTTTATTTTAGGTGGAAAATGGAGGTTCATCAGATTGAATAGGTATAAACTTTCCATCTAACTTTCCAACTAACCATTTTCACTGTCAACAATATTCCCTATTTTAATGCCATTCTGAAGAAGGGTCTCGACCCGAAACATTACCCATTCCTTCTCTCCCGAGATGCTGCCTGACCTGCTGAGTTACTCCAGCATTTTGTGAATAAATGCAAACATACTAATCCTGCCTTGTCATCTATATCATATCATTAATATAAATGATAACAATGAGCCAACACCGATTCCTGAATCATACCTGTAGTCCCAGGCCTCTAGTCCAAAAAACAATAAACACCACCACCCTCTGCTTCCTACCACGTATCCAGTTAGCTACCTCTCCCTGGATCTCATTTGATTTAACCTTCCAGAGCAGAACACATGTGGAACCTTATTAAAAGCCTTGCTGAAGTCCACATAGACTACATCTATGACCCTGCCTTCATCAATCTACTTGGTTACTAAAATATTCATGAAACACAATCTCCAATGTTCAAAACCATGCTGACTATCCCTATTCAACCCATCTCCAAATGCTTGACTGTCTTATGACTCCCCAGTAACCTTCTGATAGATGTGTAGGAGGGAACTGCAGATGCCGGTTTATACCAAAGATAGACACAAAATGCCGGAATAATTCAGCGCAACAGGCAGCATCTCTGAATAGAAGGAATGGGTAACGTTTTGGGTCATAGAAACATAGAAAATAGGTGCAGGAAGAGGCCATTCGGCCCTTCGAACCAGCACCGCCATTCATTGTGATCATGACTGATCATCCACAATCAGTAACCTGTGCCCAATTTCTCCCCATATCCCTTGATTCCACTAGCCCCCAGAGCTCCCTTGATTCCACTGGCCCCCAGAGACACAGAGATAAGGAAGTGTAAGGTGTGAACATGAGACATCAGAGAGATGGAGCTCAAAGAAAATGTAGAATAGATAACTGTTAGCTAGGAAAAGTTAACAACGAAGCATCCAGAGATAAAATTTAATCAGGGGACAGTCTGTGCCTCCCTCTCCCCTGACTCTCAGTCTGAAGAAGGGTCTCGACCCGAAACGTCACCCATTCCTTCTAACCAGAGATGTTGCCTATCCCGCTGAGTTACTCCAGCATTTTGTGGCTACCTTCCGATAGATATTAAGCTCACTGGTCCCAGGTTTTTCTACGCAGACCTTCATAAATCGAGGCACAACATTAGGCACCATTCAGTGTTCCTGTGCCTGCTAACAACCTACTCCTATCAACTTTAGCAAATTCCTGCCTTAAACCATTTTCCCTAATTTAGAACTTTAACTTGTGGACCAGCCCTATCCTCATCTGTAACAATTTTAAAGTTAATATAACTGTGGTTGCTGATCCCAAATGGCTCACCTCTGACTCTTCAGTCACTTACCCTGCCCAATTCCCTAAAAGTAGATCAAGTTTTGCCCTCTCACTTGTAGGGTCCTCTACATATTGGCAGAGAAAACTTTCCTGAATACATTTAACAAATTTCACCCCATCTAAGTTCTTGGCACTATATCAATAACACATCCATTTTAATGCAGTAAAGAACAACGAGAAAATCCTCAAAGATATTATACATCATTATTTTACTCTCAACGCCAGCAAGACACGGCACGGTAGCGCAGCGGTAGAGTTGCTGCTTTACAGCGAATGCAGCGCCGGAGACTCAGGTTCGATCCTGACTACGGGTGCTGCACTGTAAGGAGTTTGTACGTTCTCCCCGTGACCTGCGTGGGTTTTCTCCGAGATCTTCGGTTTCCTCCCACACTCCAAAGACGTACAGGTATGTAGGTTAATTGGCTGGGTAAATGTAAAAATTGTCCCTAGTGGGTGTAGGATAGTGTTAATGTACGGGGATCACTGGGCGGCACGGACTTGGAGGGCCGACAAGGCCTGTTTCCGGCTGTAGATATATGATGATATGATATGATAAGACCAAGGGGCTGGTTGTTGATTTCAGGAGGAGAAAACTATGGATCTATGCAGCTATCTTTATTGATTGGATGTCAATAGAGAAGTAAAGAGCTTCAAGTTCCTGGGCCTGCATATCTCTGAAGATCTATTCTGGGCCCAATATATTGTTGCAATCATGAAGAAACCCCATCAATGCTCTACTTCCTACAAAGATTGAGGAGATTTGGTATGTCAGTGAATACTCTATTGAAGCTCCACAGGTGTACGGTAGGGGGCATACTGACTGGTTACATCACGATCTAGTTTGACAACCCGACTGCCGAAGAACAAAGGAAATTACAGAGAATGAAAGACATCATTCCATCACAGTCCAGTCCATCACAGGTACTGACTACCCCACCATCGAAGGCAGCCAATATCATCAAAGTCCCAATTCACTCCTACTGTCAGGAAGGTAAAAACAAGGGCCTGAAAACCATGACTTCCAGGTTCAAGAATAGCTTCTTCCCAACAACCATCATGCTGTTCATTGGGTACATCAAATTACTGTTTCTTTGCTATAATTTCTCTTCAAGGGGGTAAATGGGAAGACACAAAAGAAATCTAGAAATAAAAATTCAAACAAGTTTGTGGGATTTGATCTTATTAGTATAACATTAGGAAATCAATGCCATCTCAGGATTTTTACTGAAGTACACATTAATTGTATATACACCATTAGAGCAGAGAAAATATTCAAGAAAATTATCTTGTAGATATACTTTTATAAGTGAGGAGTGGATCACCACCTCACATCCTGGATTCTGGACTACCTCACCAACCGACCACAGTATGTGAGGACAAAGGACTACGTCTCGGACATGGTGGTCTGCAGCACAGGGGTTCCGCAGGGAACAGTGCTAGCTCCATTCTTGTTCACTCTGTACACTACGGACTTCAGGCACAGCTCTGCAAACTCCTATCTACAGAAGTTCTCTGATGACTCTGCCATCGTCGGCCTCATCACAGGCGACGATGACAGGGCGTACAGAGAACTGATCAAGGAGTTTGTGGACTGGTGCCAGCGGAACCGCCTCCGGATCAACGTGGGAAAAACCAGGGAGATGGTGGTAGATTACCGCAGGCGCAGCCGGATCCCCCCGACACCGGTGAACATCCAGGGAATGGACATCGGGAGGGTGGACTCTTATAAGTACCTGGGTGTTTACCTCAATAATAAATTGGACTGGACCGAAAACATCAATGCGCTATACAAAAAGGGCCAGAGCTGACTTTATCTGCTGAGAGGACTAAAGTCCTTTGGAATGCAGGGGGCACTCCTAAGGACCTTCTACAACACGATGGTTGCATCAGCCATTTTCTATGGAGTGGTCTGCTGGAGCAGCAGCATCTCAGCGGCGGAGGGGAAGAGACTTGACAAGCTGGTCAGGAAGGCCAGCTCTGTCCTGGGTTGCCCCCTCGACTCAGTGCAGGCAGTGGGAGAGAGGAGGATGATGGCAAAGTTAACTTCGCTGCTGGACCAGGACTCCCACCCCATGCAGGACACTGTCACTGCATTGAGTAGCTCCTTCAGTGACAGACTCCTTCAACCCAAGTGCGTGAAGGAGAGATATAGGAGGTCCTTCCTTCCCGCTGCTGTGAGACTGCACAACCAGCACTGCTCCCAGCAGACGAGTCAACAGTAACAGTTAAAGAATACACAGTAAACTGATGACAATTTATCCTTGTCTTTACTTTTATTTATAATTAATAATCTCTTGCTATCCACTTTGCTGCTGTAACACTGTAAATTTCCCCGGTGTGGGACGAATAAAGGAATATATTATTATTATTATTATTAGCTTCTTATTCTCATCCTTGCCTGGTTCCCAAATTCATTTTTAAAGTATAGATTATTCAATCACATTAAAATTACTTTCTCCATGTAAACATCATGGTGTATGGGCATGCAATAAAATGATCAATATTGTTGTTTGCATTTATCTATAATGGTTATTCTAATATTTTGATTATTTAATTCTCTGCTAAATTAATCTTTTAGTATATTTAAAGTGCACAATTATTGTTTTTAAATGCTTGCTAGTTTTAAATAGACCTAATAAAGGCCTAATTCAAAATAAACTTGTGGCATAAAAATATTCCAATAACACAGTTTTGTAGTTTATCTCTCTGCCAAATTCTTATCAACTTACTAAATTGAATAGTTAGAAACTGAGCACATCGGAAAATAAATATGCAAATATAAATCTCCATTTGTTACCAGATGTTACAGGAATGTCTGTTCCAAGTTCAGACATGACAATTGCCAAAAATAACATTATCAAAACTTGAAATAAGTATACAGCAATTGTCCTTCAGTTTCTACTGAATGCATTTACATCATTATTCAGTTGGATTTTCATTGTTGTATGTCTTGCAATTTTGATTTTATCACGTGCTTTCTTATTAAGACATTGATTAAAATTCAGCATGCATCTACAAAATTTGAATAAATTACTTTCAAAGCGTTACAGTAAATGGTTATTTTGCAGACTCCAAGGAATGGTCATAAACTTTCAGTTACATATTTATGATAGTCATAATGTCTATAATAATTGTTTACTGTGAATAGAAAATCAAATATATACTATTAATTATGTGTGGTTACATTAACTGCTTCATACTATATTGCACAAGGTACATTATAAACTTGTAAATTTATAAGTAAAATTAAGTTTTTAAAAATACTTTTAGTTTTAGAGATACAGCATGGAAACAGGCCCTTCGGCCCACCAAGTCCACACCGACCATCAATCATTCGTTCATGCTAGTTCTACGTTATCCCACTTTCTCATCCATTCCCTACACTCTAGGGTAATTTACATAGGCCAATTAACCTACAAACCCGCACATCATTGGGATGTCGGATGAACCCGGAGCAACCAGAGGAAACCTACACGGCCACAGGGAGAACGTGCAAACTCCACAGACAGTCCCTGAGGTCAGGATCGAACCAGGGTCTCCGGTGCCTTGAGGCAGCTCCTCTGCCAGCTGAGCCACGATGCTTCCTATTAGATCTATGAGATAGATAGATCTTTATTTGAAAATAAAGTAATTTGCTTTTATTGTCTCATTTTACACGTAATCATTTAAAATATTAAGAAACATATCATCAAAACAATAAATATGAACAAAAATTGACTCTACATATCTTTAAGAGAGCATTGATATTCCATCATCTCAAGGCTAATCTCTGTCTCAATGCAAGTACCACAATGATTCACAACAATCAAGTTGGAGTACAGGAAGGAAGCAGAGAGCTTTGTAGAATGGTGTCAAGGCTACAAATACTTCCTCGATGTCTGCAAAATGAACGAGATGGTCATTGACTTCAGAAAGCTGGGAGGAGTATACACCCTAGACTGTATCAATGGGGTTGAAGTGAAGACGATCAAGACCTTCATGTTCATAGGTGTAAACATCACCACTCATTTGTCCTGGTTTAACTGCATTGACCTACAACCAGAAGAAGCATACAAATGCCTCGAAGTCTGTGACGAGGGAAATTCAACATGATTCCAATCACTCTTACTAATTTCTACAGATACAGCATAAAACGCATACTATCTGGATTCTTAGCGGCTTGACATAGCATTTGCTCTACCTAAGATTAAGACTGCAGAGAGTTATAAATGTGCCCACTCCATCACGCAAACCAGCCTTCCTCTCAATGCACCCCCACCAATGCCAGCTATACTTCACGCTGCCTTGGGAAATATGCCAATCTAATCAAGGACCACTAACAACCAGGTAATTCTCTCTTCTTCCCTCTCCCGTGACGCAGATGATACGAGAGTTTGAATGTCCATACCACTAGATTCAAGCTTGGGATAAAGCTCTTCAGAAGAGGAGTGATAGATTGTCCTCTTTAGAGCATAGGGCTGAGGGGACTCTGGCTGAAGTGCACAAAATTATGAGAGGCATAGATAGTGAGAATCACTCTCCTTCGCAAAGATGTCAATGACCCGAGGGTATAGGTTTGAGGTAAGGGGCGGAAGATTTAGAAGGATTTAAGGAAGAATTTTATCACCCAGTGGACGATTGAAATTTGGAACGTACTGCCCAAGAGGATGGTGATGGCTGTATTTTCACATTTAAGAAATAACTATATGAGCACTTGAAATGTCACAGTATAGAAGGCTATAGACCATGTCATGGAAAATGGTATTAGTATAGATAGATAATTGACAGCCATCAGGCAGGGCCGTCTTAACGCATGGGCCTGATGGGCACTTGCCCGGGGCCCCACGAGCATAGGGGCCCCATGCTGATCTGTGTATGTTAAGTGACTTGCAATAAATAAATACTACTTTAAAAATGTAGGTTCAATAAGTGCTTTTTTCGCAACATTTTCGGTCCCAGTGTTTTTTTCGCAACGTTTTCCATCCCTAAGTGCTTCTCACAGCGATCTGTTTCGCAACAATTAGCTCCCTAAGTGCTTTGCTTTTCCATCCCTAAGTGCTTCTCACAGCGATCTGTAAGTGCTTTTCGCAACAATGTAGCACCCTAAGTCCATCGCTAAGTGCTTTTCGGTAAGTGCTTTTCGCCGGCACGACAGGGGGGGGGGGGCTGGTAGGGAAAGGGGGGGTGGGGGAGAGAGGGGGACAGCACATTTTTATTCCTGTGAGTAGTTGTCGTAGGGGCCCCAGTACACTGCTTTGCCCGGGGCCCATAATGCTGTAAAGACGGCCCTGCCATCAGGGACATGATGAGCTGAAGGGCCTGGTTCAAAGTTGTAAGACTCTGAGATATGCCCCAAAAGAGGACACAAGATATGTGCTCTCCTGCACTTTAAAAAATATAACTTCATTGATTTACTAAGGAGCTAGCTCAAACTCCTAACCTGCCCTCCTGGTGGTGTGTTGGGAATCTAGATGCCAGGTAATCTGGTGTGAATATCTGCCCTTTGCTGGTGCTTCTGCAACAATGCATGGCTCAAGGTTCCATGTGGACAGGCTACCTGGTACCTGTTGGAATTCAGTAGTAGGGTTGAACAATGCAGCTGCTCAGATACAGAGTTCAGGATTGCTTTGCGCCTACTTTGTGATTTCAGGCAACTGCTGACATCAGGCAGCACATGCATTTCTCAGGCTAACCAGCTCAAAGATGGCTCTCGGGTACCATGCCCAATTAAAATGGGAGACAGCAGCCTTCATCACATCGTACAGGAAAGACTGTATTCAATGGTCAAACACCAAACAAACCTAATTCCCACATCCCAACAATGAATGGCCTCACTGCTTCACCCTCACCCCGAGCACCAGCCCTTACCCAGTCTCTTCACAACCATCTATTGCTGATCCATTGCTATGGAAGCACCAGAAGAGCCTCAGGATTCACTCCAGGTTCCTGGAGTGCAATGGGGAAGACAAGGGTTCTCATCAGGTTCCAAGCACAGTAGCCAACAACAATAAGGGCGTGATTTGTGCCAGGATCCCACCACATGAATGCACATCAGCAAGACGCACAGTGGTCTACACCAGATATAGCACAGCACCACTGTCAGTATTGCATCTCTTTATAAGTAATTCTACATTCTATCATTGATTCTATTAGTGCCTTCATTCCTGGAATGTACGCCAAGTCCTAAGCTAAGTACCAGTATACTCTTTTTTTCCATCTCTCCTTCCCAATCAATTTTTTAGACACCTGTTGCATCTTTTTGAATAGTGGGAATCAACCAATTAATATAAATTATTCATGGCTTCCAAAGCTACCTGATCCTTAGATTCCTCTCCTTTTTAAAGCTATGCCTTGCTATTTAATTCAATACTCTCCATAACCTTGTGATAGTAATTTTCCTGTAGAATATTTATTTCCTTATAGAATGTGCATTTATCGAGATTTAAAAAAAATTGCTCAAAGCAATAAATCTACTTTAACAATCTGTCCCCCTCGTACATATGGAACTGTGTTAAATTTAACAATCTAGTTTTGACTTAAGTGTGCCACTCTCTGACTAGGTGACAATTGCTCTTCCCTCAGGATTCCTTACTATATACCTAAACCACCAAAACGTATTATGAAAGACAAAATCTAAAATTATCAATTCCCCAGTTGAATTTATGATGAATTATTCTAAGAAATTTCCCAAATTCATTCCATGAATTCTGCTCTTGCTTTATCCAAGCTATGGGAAAGCTAAATCTACCCTTCCCCCATGATTGACCTGACAAAAACTGCTCCTCTTTAATAATCTGTGTTGTATGTTACAGTACAGACATTTTTATTTTTGGAGGATGCTATGAACTTTTCTCAGGAATATTTCCTTTTTGTCTGTTGTTGAGTCTTATCTCCACCACAGGTTTTCTAAGCCAAGTTTATGTCTCATTACCACTCCTTATGTCATATTTTATTGGCAAGGCTACGAGAACACCCTCCCCTTCCCAACCCTCCCCTCCCTAACCCACTGATACATCATCTGAAAACCAGCCAGCAGATTCTACATCAATGACAACTAACTCTACCTTTATCACCAGTTCTGATGATACCTTTTCTGTCACTAAATTGTTGTATTGTTTATGTGACATACAGTATTGAATGTGGGAAAAAAATCTAATACAGGTACAACGATTTCCGGGCACCCTTGGTTCCAGAGCCTTGCTGGATTATCTGTTTTGCCGGACCAAGCAAGGTCGTAATAATACCTCTGACCCACTAATTACACCCCTCCTGTGTCTCTAAAGCACTGCTAGAAACCTAAATAATATATATTAAATGTAAATAAAATTTACAGCGAAACTAGCATTTCTTGCACGGGCAGCTAGGTGCCGGTTAATGAGTTGCTCTCCAAAGTCGTGATGAGGATTGGATCAGCGGCCGCATTGCAGGACCGAGGTGCCGTTTTCCCGGCACGCACGCAGTCCCCAGAGGGCGGAAACACGAGCCCAGGTCAAGATCGGTGGCGTCACCCAGCCTAGGCGCCACATTTTCAGGGTGACCTCCGAACGCCCATACCGCCGAGTTGGTGAATTACACTGAGTCTGGCCGCAGAAGCACTGATGAGGTCGAGATCACCCGGCCTAGGTGCCACATATTCGGGGGAACTCCAGGGTAGGAATTCCAAGTGCGCTCTCGTAATTTTGTCCGGATTAAAGGAAGTGCCGGACCATCTGTTGCCAGAAAACCGGTGGTGTACCTGTAATTAAATATTAAAACCAAACCCATTGTTCTTGGCCCTCACCACAAATGGATTCTATTTCGTTTTTTGCTACGTTGCAAACTGAACCAAACTGTTCACTAACTTGGCCTCTTCCTCACTAAAGGTAATTCAAGAGTGAAGAGTGCTTTATTGTCATATGTCCCAAAACAATGACATTCTCACTTGCAGCATCACAACAGATATATAAACATAGTACTCCACCAATTGCTCCACAAATTTGGGGTAGGAAGGTAAAAAAGGAGGGTATGGTATCAACAGTTACTCAGTGTTCTAAGATCTAGATCAGCTTCCTTAATCACTCCACCTTTTCATCACTCATTCCCACTCAGGATACTCCTCAAAACGTACCTATGTGACTGAATGTTTGTTCATTTGCCCTAACATTTCCTCATGGCCCATCAATAAATGCTGTTTATGTTCCTGTAAAACTTATTGTACTTTCAAAGTCATACAAAGATATATTATTATTACTGGATACACATAATATTGCTGTTGATTTAATATTATTCATGCATCCACGATTAGGATTACACTCACTGTTTCTCCATCTCATAGTGTCATCACCATCCAATTTGCTGCTCTTTTCTCTGGCCTTGATTTCTCTCATCAAGTTTCTAAATTCTGCTTTGAATCTGAATCTGCTTTGGATCTGAATCTACCCATCATTAACTCTGTGGCAATAATTTAAATTGAAGAACTAAAGAGAAAAAAAAAGCAAAATAAGTTTAAAATTAGTAGATTGGCATAGATCCCATATTGAAATAATACTATGTTCCGTAATCTACCAAAAAATGTATCTTGCTCCTTCGAAACAGTAAACATGCTCTCACACACACTATTATTTCAACTTGAAAATTGTTGATCGTAATAATTGCTACCATAATTTATTTTAAGTTTGTTTATACAAGTCCTACAGTAGTTGGAGAATTGGGGCAAAATTTCTGCCTCAAACTTTGGTTAATGAGTTAAATCTTGCTGGTAAATCCAAGCTAGTTTGGGTCTTCAGCACACACTATTCCAATGGGTTTCCGATACATCTATGCATAAAGTCCAACTACAGAGCATGAAATTGCTAAGACTCCCCATCATTTAGACTGAGGAAGCTGATCTTCAGTGAGGTCCAGCACTGGACCCCACAACTAAAAAAAAAATCAATAAATTGCACACTTTTCCCTGTGAACCTTGACTGGCAAAGCAAGAACATATTTGAGTAATCTTTCCTGACATCAAAACAATTTGCAAACCTTAGTATGACTTGGGCTTTATGGAATGTTACTGATGGGGAGATACTCCAAATAAGAAATATAACTGTGTATTTTGGAAATAGTATTAGCAAGAAAAGATTCATTTATAATTTTAAAAAAGGCTGTCATGATCAAAGTTAGACATGAAAGCCACATGCATTAACAATACCTCTGAAAATTAATGATGGCAAAACTTACAACATGACATCTGATATGGGCATAGGAAGTAATTTTATGCAGGTACAATTACAAAGAAATTCTGCCTGACCATGATGGTAAACTCATGAGTGTATTGCAAATATGCAAAGTAATAAAAAATAACACACTTTTCTCTATTTGTGCACAAAAAGATCATTATAAAAAAGACTCAAGATTGTTGGCATACAGAAATGCTGGGTTACCACAATGAATTTAACATATATATGTATTCGCACTGTAAAATCTATGAATCAATGAAAAACTGACAAACCATAAAGCAGCACGTATAATACTCTTCATGTTGTACTATCACGGCCAAATAAATTCAAGCACACTACTGAAAAGTGTATGTGTGAAATCTCTTTGCCCCAATAGACTTTACTTTGATACAGAATAGAGTCAGAGAGATACTATATATTTTGCTCAACTCGTGCATGCCGACCAAGTTATTTGTCTGCTTTTGGCTCATAAACATCAAAAAACTTTTAAAAGACAGGTATCTACTGTGTGTACCTGTCTTTTAAACATTATTATTGTACGCATCTCAACACCTCATTCCATATACCCACCACACTGTATATGAAAAAATCCCCTAACGTGGGAAAAATTCTGAGGATCTACCTTATCTACACCTCCCATGTGTTTATATATCACCATAGGATTACCCTTCAACCTACTTTGCTTCAGGAAATCAAGTTCCAGCCTAACTGGTCTCTCCTTACAACTCAAGCACTCAATTTACATCCTCGTGAATCTTCTCTGCACCCCAAAGGATTTTTTGGATGTTAATTCATCTTTGTAAATTGTCTCTAGCGTTTAACGAGTGGATGAGAAAGTGGGATAACATGGTGCTAGTGTGAACGGGTGATCGATAGTCAGCATGGACGGTGAGCCAAAGGGCCTGCTTCCATGCTGTATATCAAAACTAAACTAAAATGATGGTGCGGGGGGGGAAGAGGGAAGGATATTAGGTTAGGGAATCTTGATATAGCCTCTGGAAATAAGAAACACCGAGGGGAAGAAAACATTGGGAGGGGTTGTAGACCCCTCCCCCCCACCCTCCCCACAAAGAGTAAGAGATGGAAACATAGAAAATAGGTGCAGGAGGCGGCCATTTGGTCCTTCAAGTCAGCACCGCCATTCATTGTGAACATGGGTGATCATCCACAATCAGTAACCTGTGCCTGCCTTCTCCCCATATCGATTCCACGCTCCCCTATAGCTCAATCTAACTCTCTTTTAAATTCATCCATTCGGTATGGGGTAAGCACTGGTCGGCATGGACTCGGTGGGCCGAAGGGCCTGCTTCCGCGTTGTATCTCTAAACTAAATAAAACATTAAAAAAATACTTTTCAACAGGTATGTTGTTTGGAAAAGTTTAGAGAGAAACAGGGCAAATGCAGGCAAAAGCCTCAGATGAGGCTTCTTGGTTGGCATAGATGAGTCGGGAAAGGGCCTGTTTCCATGCTGCCTGACTCTATGCTGGTCATTTTCAAAATGTGTCTTAATATTCAACATTAAAAGATATGAGGAGACTGCATGAATAGACTGCAGAATTGGGATGGTCTGCCTTGATTATACGAAACAGTTGAGCATGCTTGGAGCCTATTCATAACTTTATATTTCCAAGATAACTGGATGAAATGAAGAAAATCGTCCCACAGAACCTCAGATAGTTGACCAAAAGTAGGAGGTGAGATGATAACTCAAACAGAAAAACTTGAAGGAAAACAGTAAGGGCATTGGTATGTCACTTAATAGCACATAGGTTAGTAACCTTCTTCAGAACTCTACATTCTTTGTCAAAGATTATAACAAATCAATTACCAAATCTTTTAGAACTAGTTGATGTACAATTTTCAAAAGGTTCGCAATGGGACTGACCTATAATCTAATCTATATAATAACCCATGTTTTAACTTAAATTGCTCAGCAGATTTGAATTAGAAGTACTGAGTTCTGTCACCAAATACTGAACGAGTTAATACTTTTAGACATGCAGTAGTGGATTTCTAAAGCTACTTTCTGCAAACATGGCAGCATCTCAAAACAAGATTTTCAATATGGTATCCAACCTATGACAAACAATATTTTAGCAATATCCCAGACGAGGAAACATTGAAGCAGGGTATAGGCAGAGAAATAATTTCTCCACCATGTAGGTAACACCTCACAACTTGGTAAGTTATTTCCACAGCTGAAGGTTAATTGCTAAACAATTCGGCAAAAAACATAAGAAATAGAAGAAAGTGCACACTAATCAGCCCCGTGTGTCTGCCCTTAGCTTGTCTAAATCTATATTCTACTCACAATCCACACCCAGCTTCCTATCATCATATTCAGAACTCCAAAAGCTCACTGCAGAGTCTATACGCTGCATTTACCTTGGCATAAATCAACTGAATGGTTAATAAGGCCAAAGAAAATTATTAGCAAATAGATTTTTATTCGCACTTGAATTTCTCTAAATGTATCAGTTCAAACAGACTAACACATTATGTGAAACCTGTAGTCTTTTAACCAAAAAAAACTTTAACCTTATTTGTTTGTGTGGAAATGGTAGTTTAAACCATTTTACACAAGCAAACGGATTTCCTGAATCAGGGAGCACTGGGATTTTCTACTGTGCTCATGTGCCTGGTACACATCAGACAGGAAGCGCTCATCGCCAACTGTCTGCCACATAAATCCATGACTACAACCCACTAGAGCCACTGGAATTTATGAACAATCTTTCACGATTCATCACATCAAGCTGCTGTAAAGATGAAGAATAAAAACCCTTTCATACCTTAAAGGTTCTTTGCTAGTTCGCTGCTCCACGATTTGGAATATCTAATTTAGAGGAGGATCATTAATTCACAGTACATATCCCACAATAAACGCCTTTCGGGATGACAGACCGTATTCAGGTGTTCGTGTTGCTTTAGATATCTTGCATTTCAGGCAGAAAACTCTCAAAGCCATCATTCAATATGTGTGCAAACATAAACGTTCATTTCATCAATTATTTGTTCTCAAAGTGCAACTGAAATCGTCCAGCTCAAATAAACTCGAAAATGTAGCAATGATTCACTGCTTATTCTTTTATCCTTAGCAGAAGGGAAGCTCTGTACATCCGGCTGAATTTAAGTTGTATTTGTTGCTGTAAAACAACTTTTCAGAAAGTGCAGTTCATATAATTATAACCTCATTGTACAACCTTCATTCTTCAGCTGACTCATTTGTGATTTCATTGGTGAATGTGGTATCATCTCCAATGATTGTCGAGCAATTTGTGTCACTGACAAGATTTCACAGTAGTTAAAACGTGGACTAACTGCAGAAGTCTCCAAAGGTTCACAGCTTTCGACAGGCAGAGTGAAAGAAAAGCAGATTTCTATGCAGGGTTATTCTGCCATAAGCTACAGCCACATGTCAGACAGCTTACTTATTTAGGTACTTTCTTTAATCAGTAATCTACTTCCTAATCACAGCTGGATGTTAATCTTACATGTTTTTATTTGTTGAGAAATTGAGATTCACATGGGAGCTGTGTGTATAACTCTTTCTCAGCACATTCTACATGATTTGTTTCAAAAATATCATGAGCCAACATCCAGCTGGTCTTGACAACTGTGCTACCCAGAAGCAGAGCTTCATTCATTCTCAGTGTTGTCTTCCCATAGTCAAGGCAGTGTTGATATTCCTGGTCCACAACTTTTGTTGAAGCATTAAACTTGATTTTCTGGTGCTTGAGTGTAAATATGTTGATCCTACCCTGTCATCAGTTATTAAGTCACAGAAATTTGCAGCATAAGAATGCCATGACATTCATATCCATAAGCATAAACTTCGGGCTGATTCATGTCCATAAGCATAAACTTCAGGCTGATTCTGTTTCCATGTGGGTATTGGCTGTCCATTGGCTCACATGTGTAACGTTTGCAGTTCATAGTTAATGCTGTGCTCAGGTTAATTCAAAAGACCTATATAAACCTACCATAATAAGTACATTTCAGCTTTGGCTCCTTTTAAAAGCACGTTCTATTCTGATCATTTTAAGGGGAAACACCAACAGAAGGATTGGAGTAAAATATAGATTAACTACTTCAAATAAAAACTCATTTAAACTATTGGTTCAAACAATTAAACAGTACTTTTGGGATTACAATGATGCATAATTTCACTTGGATATCTAAAAAGAGCGTGACTAATGATATTCATTTCAACATATCACTAGGAAAGTGCAGTGCAAAATGAGCAACATTCCCATGTAAAATTTGGAGGTTTGTTTGTGTACTGCATTTGAATTCAAGAATCTGGCTGCCGCAGGCGTCCATGGAACACTAGAAACTACAAACGTTTTTCGGCTCGACTCCAATGTGTATGCAGTGCAAGGCTTTTCCATCCAAGAGCGCCGACACCGTTTTAGAATTTCTTCTGCTTGCAAACTCCAGCCATCGCGATTTTCTCTGATGTTTTGCTTTATTTATAAGAGCTGAACCTCTCCCGTTATCTATAGATCACTGTGTTTTTCTGCGTGCCGGTTCAGCAGTGAACGAGCGAACGCGGCGTGTCAACTGGCACTGGTGAAAATATAATACGAGATGCCGCTTCAAACATCGGTCTCCACTGCTTTGAGATTGACGGAATTATGTTTGACTGTCTCTGTGCCGTTGCCTTTAGATTGCTGCTTCGTGCACAGAGATTCTTCCAATCCCTCCTCCATCTCCAAGTATTCGGACTTGTTGCCTAAAGAGGAAGAACTGCGGAACTTTTTCAAGAAAGAGGAAGAGAGGTAAGGGAGGACACACGACTGAGACGCTTGAGACTGCTCGTCGTTCTCCGTCTCTCGGTGGTAGAAATAGTTGAAGTTGGAAACGATGACCGGCACGGGCAGTGCGATGGTCAGCACCCCAGCGATGGCGCAGAGGGAGCCCACGATCTTGCCCCCCACCGTGATGGGCTTCATGTCCCCGTAGCCCACCGTGGTCATGGTGACCACAGCCCACCAGAAAGCGTCCGGGATGCTGGTGAACTGCGACTTGGGGTCGTCGGCTTCGGCGAAGTACACGGCGCTGGAGAACAAGATGACCCCGATGAAGAGGAAGAAGATGAGCAAGCCCAGCTCCCTCATGCTGGCCCTCAGCGTCTGGCCCAGGATCTGCAAGCCCTTGGAGTGCCGAGACAGTTTGAAGATGCGGAAGACCCGCACCAGGCGGATGGTCCTGAGGATGGCGAAGGACATGGATTGCTGCCCGTTGTTCCCTTGCACACGGGCCAACTCGGTGCCCAGGGTGATGAAGTAAGGCAGGATGGAGACGATGTCGATCATGTTCATCATGTTCTTGAAGAAGCCCGGCTTGCTGGGGCAAGCGAAGAAGCGCACCAGCAACTCGAAGGAGAACCAGACGATGCAGACCGTCTCCACGATGAAGAAGGGGTCGCTGAAGGTGGACATGGAAGATGAATAGGATGGCGGGGAGGAGGAGGAGGAGGAAGAAGACGAGGTGGTGGTGGCGGTGGAGGAGGAAGAAACGGTGGAAGAAGAGGGACGGGAGGTCTCGTTAACCACCCCCGGCCGTGATGCCGGCATGAAGTCGCGCTCGTCCCTGAACTCGGGCAAGGTCTCCAGGCAGAAGATGACGATGGAGATGACGATGACCAGGACTGAGACGATGGCGATGCCTCTGGCCGGGCTGGAGCTCTCGGGGTACTCGAAGAGCAGCCAGATCTGGCGCTTGAACTCGTCGCGGGGCAGCGGCTTGTCCTTCTCCTTGACGAAGCCTTCCTCCTCGCGGAACCGGAGCACGGCCTCGTCGCCCAGCTCGTAGAACTTCACCTCCTCGCAGAAGATGTCGAAGGGCACGTTGGCGGGTCTCTTGAGGCGCCCGCCCGACTGGTAGTAGTAGAGGATGGCGTCGAAGCTGGGGCGGTTCCTGTCGAAGAAGTACTCGTTCCTCAGCGGGTCGAAGTGGCTCATCCTGCGGGCCGGGTCGCCCAGCAACGTGTCGGGGAAGTGCTCCAGCGTCCGGCTCAAGGTCTCGAAGCGGAGGCCCGACACGTTGATCACCACCCTCTCGCTGTACACCGAGTGCTGGTGGTGGTGGTGGCCGGAGGAGGACGACGACGACGACGGCGAGGGAGATGAAGAAGTCGACGATGGAGGAGGTGGAGAAGATGGCGGCGGCGGCGCTGCTGTCTCCTCCACCTCGCCCTCCATGTCCAGCAGGTGAGGGCGGCGGAGATGCTCCTCTCGCCGTTGTTGTTGTTGTTGTCGTCGTCGTCGTTGCCGCCGCCGCTCCTCCTCCTCCTCCTCCTCCTCCTCGTCGTCGTTCCCCTCTTCCTCCTCCTCCTCCTCCTCCCGCCGAGCCGGGTAATGGCGCCGGCGCTCTCCCGCCTCTTCTCCTCCCGCCTCCTCCTCCTCCTCCTCCTCCCCGCCGTCGTCGTTGCCATGGCGACCGCCCGCCGCCGCCCGCCCGCTCCCCGGCCGCCGTTGCCGGCGCCGCCGGTTGCCACGGCGACCGTTGCCAGGGCCCGGGGCGCGCGGCTGCTGCTGTTGGTGCAACTGTTGCTGCTGCTGCTGCTGATGGTGTTGATGCTGATGCGCGCTCCCGCTCCCGCACGCTCCCGCGCTGTTGATGCTGTTGCTGGCAGCCAAGGCCGCGGCGGCGCGCGAACTGGCCTGCCTCTCCCTCCGCTGCGCGTAGCCGTAGGGCGGGTGGTGGTGGTGGTGGTGGTCGCCGGTGCCGCCGCCGTCCAAGCTCACCATCGCTGCCTCCATCCCGCTCCGCCGATGGATCCAGCCTCACTGGAGGGCTCCAGGGGAAGGTGGGGGTCTGCACCTGTACCCTGCCGGACACTTGCACCTGTGCACTGCTTCTGCAAAAACAAAACAAAAAAAACAAAAAGTGGTCACTGCATTTTTCATGGTGCACAAACCCTGAAAGGAAGCATGCAGGTACAGCAGGCAGTGAAGAAAGCCAATGGGAATGTTGGCCTTCGTAACAAGAGGAGTTGAGTATAGGAGCAAAGAGGTCCTTCTACAGTTGTACAGGGCCCTGGTGAGACCGCACCTGGAGTACTGTGTGCAGTTTTGGTCTCCAAATTTGAGGAAGGATATTCTTGCTTTTGAGGGCGTGCAGCATAGGTTCACTAGGTTGATTCCCGGAATGGCGGGACTGTCGTATGTTGAAAGGCTGGAGCGATTGGGCTTGTATACACTGGAATTTAGAAGGATGAGGGGGGATCTTATTGAAACATATAAGATAATTAGGGGATTGGACACATTAGAGGCAGGAAACATGTTCCCAATGTTGGGGGAGTCCAGAACAAGGGGCCACAGTTTAAGAATAAGGGGTAGGCCATTTAGAACGGAGATGAGGAAGAACTTTTTCAGTCAGAGAGTGGTGAAGGTGTGGAATTCTCTGCCTCAGAAGGCAGTGGAGGCCAGTTTGTTGGATGCTTTCGAGAGAGCTGGATAGAGCTCTTAAGGATAGCGGAGTGAGGGGGTATGGGGAGAAGGCAGGAACGGGGTACTGATTGAGAGTGATCAGCCATGATCGCATTGAATGGCGGTGCCTCAAAGGGCTGAATGGCCTACTCCTGCACCTATTGTCTATTGTCTATAGAGTCAAGAGAGTTTTATTGTCATCTGTCCCAGATAGAACAATGAGATTCTTACTTGCAGCAGCACAACGGAATATGCAAAAATAGTGCACTGCAAACAAATATAATAAGCGTGGAAAAGGTGTGTGTATGTATACAGACACACACATACACACACATGTATCAGTCTGAAGAAGGGTCTCGACCCGAAACGTCACCCATTCCTTCTCTCCTGAGATGCTGCCTGACCCACTGAGTTACTCCAGCATTTTGTGAATAAATTCCTTCGATTTGTACCAGCATCTGCAGTTATTTTCTTACACACTATATATATATAATGCTCCATGCACGTTGCAATCTCCCCACCTACAACCCATCAACATTGCAATGTGAATGCATAAATATAATGCCATTCCACACAGGCAGAAACACATGCAGGAACAATATTAACAGGTTTATGCACTGGAGATAGACTTCTCTGAATTGATTACAGCCTCGAAAATAGCACCTGGCAGTGTTATTTTTATTTCTGACATGGTTATTAAGAGGAAGAGTGTTTAAAAAAAATCGCAGATGAAACTGTTCCAGAGCTCTTCTCAAGATGATTTCCGCAGGGATTTGGTATTAATACACCCACCCCTCCCAACCCCCACCCCCCTCCAAAAACCACACACACACACACACACACACACAATGCAAGCCCGCCAAGACCCCCCCCCCCACCCACCCCACCACAAGTACAATGTTGCTCATAGAACCCCACCACCTAGCGTTTTGGCCAAAGCAGACACAACATGTTAGCAGCATCCAAGACAACGTTTGGGGAATTTCACCGCTGGAAAAGAGGACAGATGCAAAGAATTTAACCCGTCTAGCCGGGCAGGGGGCAAGACGATACCAAACAAAAACGTTATGGTCATTGGAAATATGTTAACTGCTTGTTGCAAATAAGGATGTGCATGTGAAATTGAAAACACGGGCGAGTTTGATTTTTGTCTGTGTACTGCACAGCCAAATCAAAGACCTGTCATTTGGAGACTGTCTCAATAAGATTTCTCGAATATGTCTTAAAACCGAGTTATTCTATGGCAGGCATTTACCGATGCAAAATTACACCTCCATGAAAGTAGATTAGAATATAAATTGAACCGACAAGGCCAGCAGTAAAATACTTACGATTTATCCTTGATAAATAGAATCAAGATTCAAGCTGTGTCTGAAACCCAAGGCGTTTATAGATTCTGTTAGTCGCTCTCCACCCTGCCTTGTTGGTGACAACATTAACGTGCCATCGTTAGCAGGAACAGAAGTATCCAGCACAGAATAACACTAGGATCACTTGTCGCTCAATCGTTTTCACTCTGCTCCCGAGTAAAAATATCAAAAGGCTAGAATTTTGCAAGGAGAGGCGAGGAGTTGTGTATCTATCTGTGCACACAATCTTGCAAAAACAAACGCAAGCACATAATCCCCGCGTCCTCAGCCTAACATGTTGTTTCAGCGATGACAGATTTTGATCATTTCCACCAATTCGCGGTGAAACTGCACTTGAGGATATTAATCGTTCAGATGAAGCTTTCCGAAACCAATTTCATGTTGACTTTCCCCATGGCATAGAATATCCTATTCAGATTTATCCGCTCTAAGCCGAATCACGTCTCCGTTTAATAATACCCAGCAATAGACATTTAGTTATTCCTACATATTTGTACGCCTTACTGTGTGTGCTGCTTTCAACTCCAATTGTGCTGTGCATTGTGAAGGGCAAAACGAAGTGTTTTCTAAGTGGCATTGCAGCCTTATATCCTCCCTTAGTGGCTGAAATAGAAATTGCAGGTTTATTTAAAAATCTTGGTGGTGTGATTTAAAATTAGTCGCAGCACTTACATAACGTACTGTTCTCGGAATATATATATATATATAAATATAAATTATATTAAGGTGTTTATTTGTAATTTCAGCTTTGAAACCAAACAATAGTAATTCGTTTCCTCAGAAACGCAAAGTTAGTCGCTACTCTTGCAACAGTGGAGAAAGCTTTGCCTGAACTTCACCCGAAAGTTGCATTCAGACATGGGTCTGATTGCAAGAACTGTTACAGGAAGTTTATACAATAACGAAGTAATGGGGGAACCGTGTTCTTTTTTCTTCTTTTTAAAAAAAACATTTGTCGGTAAATATTAAAAGGAACTTAAATTGTAATGAGCAAGAAGGAACCGAGATGCTGGTTTAAACCGAAGATAGACACAAAAAGCTGGAGTAACTCAGCGGGATAGGCAGCATCTCTGGAGAGAATGAATGGGTGGCGTTTCGGGTCGAGACCCTTCTTCAAGCTGGTTAGGAAAAGGGAAATGAGAGAAATAGACGATGATGTGGAGAGATAAAGAACAGTGAATGAAAGATATGCAAAAAAAGTAACGATGATAAAGGAAACAGGCCATTGTTAGCTGTTTGGTGAGTCGAACCTGGTGCGACTTGGGTGGGGGAGGGATAGAGCTTGAGGGAATGCCAGGGTTACCTGAAGTGAGAGAAATCAATATTCATACCACTGGGCTGCAAGTTGTAATGAATTTGGAGCTACCTTATTAGCCAAAAAAGTTTTTTTCATTTGATAGAACACTTGAGATACCAAATTTGTTTGAAACAAGAGGTAGAAACAAGGAACTGCAGATGTTGGTTTACTAAAAAGGACACAAAGTGCTGGAGTGACTCAGTGGGTCAGGCAGCATCTCTGGAGAACATGGGCAGGCGACCGAAGAACACTGTAAATGGATCGATTGTAATCATGTATTGTCTTTCTGCTGACTGATTAGCACGCAACAAAAGCTTTTCACTGTACTTCGGTACACGTGGCAATAAAGTAAACTGAACTGAAGAAGGGTCCCGACCCAAAACATCACCTATCGACGTTCCCCAGATATGCTGCCTGACCCGCTGAGTTACTCCAGCACTTTGTGTCCTTGGTTGAATTAAGAACGTACAAAGTGGTTGATAAGGTATTAGTACATACCGTGACTAAACAGATTAAGGTAAGTAAAAAGAGACACAAGGAACTGCAGATGCTGAAAATAAGAAAATATTTGTTGTAGATTAAATTAATTTTTTTAAATAGTAACAATAATTTCTGACAAAATAATAAAACCAAATAAAACTTTTGAAATAATAATTTAATGACTGAAGAAGGGTCTCGACCCAAAACGGTACCCATTCCTCCTCTCCAGAGATGTTGCCTGTACCGTTGAGTTACTCCAGCATTTTGCATCTATTATCAATAATAATTTCCAATCATGGTTGAGGTATTAGGGAAAGTTACATTTATTGCCTTGCCCTAATGGACAGAGAAGGCTCACCAGACTTTGTGTGTGCATGTTGAATAATGTTCCATTAATCAATGCATAATGGCTAAAGTACTATAATGCACTTGTTCCAAGATTCTTCAAAAAGAACCTAGAGCAACATGGAGAACAGAGAAAGGAATCATTTGAATACTTTAGTCTTATTTCAACCAAATTGCATGCGCTAAAATCTTGTCAATGTCAAAAGGTCATGTAACAGGAGCAGAATTAGGCCATTCAGTCCATCAAGTCTACTCCACCATTCAATCAAGGTTGATCTGTCTCTCCTTCCTAAACCCATTCTCCTGCCTTCTCCCTATAACCCCTGACACCCGTACAAAGCAAGAGTTTATCTATCTCTGTCTTAAAAATATCCACTGACTTGGCCTCCACAGCCTTCTGTGGCAAAGAATTCTACAGATTCACCACCCCTGACTAAAGAAATTCCTTCCCATCTCCTTCCTAAAGGAAGGTCCTTTAATTCTGAGGCTATGGCCTCTGGTCCTAGACTCTCCCACTAATGGAAACATCCTCTCCACATCCAAGTCAAGTACGATATCTCAAGACATTGACTTTAATTAAGTAGCTTTCAGCCTGCAACACTGAGCTCAAAGTGACAAGGTATGAGAGGCATCAATGGGATGTGAGAGGTGTAGATAGGGTAGACAGTCAGAACCATATTTCCTAGGATGGAGAAATCAAATACTAGTGGGCAAAGTTTAAAGGAGATGTGTGGGGGAAGGTTTTTTACACAGAGGGTGGTGGGTGCCTGGAACAGGCTGCCGGGGGTGGTGGTGGAGGCAGATACGATAGTGGCAATTTAGAGGATAGGCACATGGATATGCAGGGAATTGAGGGATATGGATTATGTGTAGGCTGATAAAAGTTGGTCTTGGCATCATGTTTGGCACAGATATTGGGGGTCGATGAGCCTGTTCCTGTGCTGCACTGTTCTATGTTCAAAATACCAATGCTATACTTCGTCAAAGTCCAAGAAGACAGGACGTGTGGCATTGTAGTGAACAATGAGACCGACAGTGTGGCTTCTTAACCCATGCAACTTAAATTTAAGAAGCAACTCATTGCCAAAAAAGACAATCAACCAAAGTAGGTGAACTGGTGGAGGTGAACAAGATTAAAGAGAGGAACGATGAATTGGGATTAATACTGAGAAAAATAGGCAGGAAAAGTTTTTAAAAAATAATAACTTGCATATTTTAAATATTTCCACATACTGAGGTCTAATGGTTTAAATTGATTCATTTGTTGGAGAAATTGATTGGCAATAATATAACAATGATCAACTAATTCAAAGGAGCGCAATCATCGGTTACTGTTAGAAACAAGGCAGATGTTAGTCAATACACAAAAGGACACAGAGTGCTGGAGCAACTCAGCGGGTCAGGCAGCATCTCTGGAGAACATGGATAGGTGGCAATTCACAGAGTGCCGGAGTAACTCAGCAGGTCAGGCAGCATCTCTGGAGAACATGGATAGGTGACATTTCAAAGAGTGCTGGAGTAACTCAGCGGGTCAGGCAGCATCTCTGGAGAACATGGATAGGTGACATTTCACAGAGTGTTGGAGTAACTCAGCGGGTCAGGCAGCATCTCTGGAGAACATGGATAGGTGATGTTTCACAGAGTGCTGGAATAACTCAGCTGGTCAGGCAGCATCTCTGGAGAACATGGATAGGTGATGTTTCACAGAGTGCTGGAATAACTCAGCGGGTCAGGCAGCATCTCTGGAGAACGTGGATAGGTGATGTTTCACAGAGTGCTGGAATAACTCAGCGGGTCAGGCAGCATCTCTGGAGAACATGGATAGGTGACGTTTCACAGAGTGCTGGAATAACTCAGCGGGTCAGGCAGCATCTCTGGAGAACGTGGATAGGTGATGTTTCACAGAGTGCTGGAGTAACTCCGCGGGTCAGGCAGCATCTCTGGAGAACGTGGATAGGTGACGTTTCGGATCGGGATCCTTCTTCAGACTGATTGCAAGAGGTGGGGAGAAGAATGCCAGAGGCGGGCACAGAAAGGGGAGCAGTGAGAAAGAGAGGATCTCACTGAACCCCTGTTGGAGAGAGGAGGAGAACTTCTTCAAAGCAGGTACAACTTCAGGAGATTTTGCAGTGGAGCAGTCCATTATCTCTGAAAACTAAAAACTTAATTATATCTTTCCAGGGTTCAGAAATTTCTGATGGGTTCACTGTATGTCAACTCTCCACTTTCAACACATCCCAGCATAAATGTTGCTCAGTTATAGAACATACCCATCATCACAGTCACAGCCAGACACAAACAATGAAAATGGAATGATAAAATGAGAACAATCCCAATTCCATTACTTCCTGCCTGAAGGCTAACTATTATTTCAAAGATACCATTTTCCAAAGTAATTTCATCGTCAGATGATATTGGCTTTAGCAGCACATGGTACAACTGAGATGTCGCAGTGGAGACTTTTGGAAAATACTTAATCATCTCAAGTATTGACAATCTTCTGTACTGTTAAACTTAAGATGTCTTCCTGTATATTATGTATTAAGCTGCATCGGAAAATCAACCCACATAATCAAAGACTTACAGTATCCCGCCCCAGTCATTCCTTCTTCTCTCCGCTCCCTTCCGGCAGCAGGTAGAGAAGCTTGAAAGCGCGCACCACCACACTCAGGAACAGCTTCTTCTCCTCTGTTATCCGGTTTCTGAATGGCCCTTCCATAAGCTAGGGTACTGTTGAATTCCTCCTAACCCCCCATTATGGACATTAGACTTTGTCTCTGGAACTAATGCACTACAATGCCATGACCATAGCCTCAGAATAAAAGGACGTTCCTTTTGGGAAGGAGATGAGGAGGAATTTCTTTCGTCAAACGATGGTGAATCTGTGGAATTCATTGCCACAGAAGGCTGTGGGGGCCGTCAATGGATATTCTCAAGGCAAAGATGGATAGATTCTTGACTAGTGCAGGTGTCAGGGGTTACGGGGAGAAGGCAGGAGAATGGGGTTGAGGGGGAAAGTTAGATCAGCCAAGATTGAATTGCAGAGTAGACTTGATGGGCCGAATGGCCTAATACTGCTCCTATCATTTTGAATGGTGAGAACTATATTCTGCACTCTGTATCTTCCCCTTTGCTCTGCCTATTGTACTTAAGTTTGACTTTGATTGAATTCACATGCGGTATATCTGACCTCTTTGGATAGCATGCAAAACAAAGCT
The DNA here is from genome assembly GCF_053455715.1 of Rhinoraja longicauda. Taxonomy (NCBI): domain Eukaryota; kingdom Metazoa; phylum Chordata; class Chondrichthyes; order Rajiformes; family Arhynchobatidae; genus Rhinoraja; species Rhinoraja longicauda. The sequence goes on from NC_135970.1 coordinate 33,810,168, forward strand.
TTCCACTGTACCTCGGTACGAGTGACAGTAATAAACCTAAACCTCTTGCTTAAAAACATTGAACGTCAATGGGAGCTTCCATTTGAGGAGCTACCACCAAATGATTGAAGAAAGCTTTCCCATTTTCCCTGATTTTTATCATCAGCAGCAGGAAACCATTAAAACAAGATCGGACTTGGACGGTTGTGTTTCATTCATAAATCTTTGGAGAATGGTGGCAGGCTCTCAGTAATGCAGAGAATATCACATGCAGTTCAAGGAGCCAAGGGGAAATGTATCCCATTAGCCAATTTCCTGCGTGCTATTCTAAAAGCCAAGTGATCACTGATCATTCAGTGGAGCCCATTTTGTGACTCCAAGCAATGCTTACACAAACACATTATTGCGATGGCCAGAATGATATGGACAATGGTAGAGATGCTGCCTTACAGCCCCAGAGGCCCGGGTTCAATCCTGACTGTCTGTAAGGAGTTTGTACGTTCTCCCCGTGACCTGCGTGGGTTTTCCTCGGTTGCTCCGATTTCCTCCCACACTCCAAAGACGTACAGGTCTTTGTAGGTTAATTGGCTAGGTATAAAATTGTAAATTGTTCCTCGTGTGTGTGGGATAGTGTTAATGCGCGGGGACCATTGGGCGGAGCGGTCGCAGTGGGCCGAAGGGCCTGTTTCTGCGCTGTATCTCTAAACTAAACTAAAAAATCAACAGTGCAAGACCCATCGGTCCTATACATGGAACTTTGCGCAGCAAATATAAGGCCCTCATATATGGACTGAAATAGTTTCCATTCCATTAATGTGCTGCCTAGCTGAAACGAGAGTCACTGCTTCCTGTACATAACGTCACAACAATGTTGGAAGCCGATATGATGCCCTCATGTTTTGTACCCCCAGTGACTCTGTTCTATTTCAAAAAGAAGGAACGGGATGATGGCTGATTGCTACGGTACAAAGGGATACCTTTCATTCCATGCTTCAGGTTGATAAACCGATCAATCCATAAACGTCATTGAACTAGTTTAGTTCGGTGCCCGGTGCAGCTCGGCCGCGGAACATTTCGGTGCCCGGGGCGGCTCGGCCGCGGGGCCTTCCATCCTCTTGCGGGGGCTGTGCGTGTCGTTTGCCTCGGTAGGGGTCGAGCTGCCTGTCCGTGGGTGTGGGGGGAAGAGAGGGAAAGTTTTGTTGCCTCCATCACAGTGAGGGGGTGTTTGGAGTCACTGTGATGGATGTTTGTGTTGGGGTCAGGTGTCCTGTGTTCTTTTCTTTTTTGCTGTGTTGTGACTGCTGAAATTTCGTTCGGTGTTGTGCCGAATGACAATAAAGTGTTGTTATGTTATGTTATGTTTAGAGATACAGTGCGGAAACAGGCCCTTCGGCCCACCGAGTCCGCACCGACCAGCGATCTCCGCACACTAACACTATCCTACACACGCTAGGGATCCATTTTTACATTTATACCAAGCCAATTAACCTACAAACCTGTACGTCTCTGGAGTGTGGGATGAAACTGAAGATTTCGGAGAAAACCCACGTGGTCACGGGGAGAACATACAAACTCTGTACAGACAGCACCCGCAGTCAGGATCGAACCTGGGTCTCCGGCGTTGTAAGCGCTGTAAGGCAGCAACTCTACTGCTGCGCCATCATGCCGCCAGTTTTTGACAGCCTGATAGACAGATGGATGAAGAGAGTGCTATTCCTCTCGCCTCTTTTGAACAGAGCAGAGATGTGAATATCAGAAGCCCGGCAATGAAAATAAACCTTTTTGTATCATATTTCCCAAAACTTCTGAAGCTGAGGTCTGGAGCTATAGGGAAAGGTTGGGCAGGCTAGGACGTAATTCCTTCGAGCACAGAAGGATGAGGGGAGATCTTATAGAGGTGTACAAATTCATGAGGGGATTGTTAGGGTGAATGCACAGAATCTTTTACCCAGAGTCGGGAATCAAGAACAGAGGACATTGCTGTAAAGTGAGAGGGGAAAGATTTAATAGGAACCTGAGAGACAACTTTTTCACACAGAAGGTGGTGGGTGTATGAAATGAGCTGCCAGAGGAGGTAGTTGAGGCAGGTACTCTGATAACATTTAAAAGACATTTAGGCTGTTCCATGGATGGGAAAGGAATTGAGGGTTTATGGGCCAAATGCAGGCAGGTGGGTCTAGTTTGTGTGGTCTAGTTGTATTGTCTAGCAGAAGATCGGCATGGGCAAGTTGGGCTCTAAACCTTCTCAGCACTCTTTCCAGTTTAGCAACATCCTTCCAGTTTTAGTGTGACTAAAACTGAACACAATACTCCAAATGTGGCCTCGCCAATGTCTTGTACGACCGTAACATAACATCCCAACTTCTACATTCAATACCCTGACTGAGGATGGCCAATGTACTGAAATGGCAAGTTTAAAATAATTAAGAAAGTTGGGTGGTAAGAATTTGGAATATATGACATGTGGAATTCTTTGCCGCAGAAGTCTTTGGAGGCCAAGTCAGTGGATATTTTTAAGGCAGAGATAGATTTTTGATTAGCATGGCTGTTAAAGGTTATGGGGAGAAGGCAGGAGAATGGGGTTAGGCGGGAGAGATAGATCCGCCATGATTGAATGGCGGGGTAGACTTGATGGGCTGAATGGCCTAATTCTACTCCGATCATATGATATGAAGTGCTGATTGGAGCATATTTAATTGCATCCTTCAAAAGGAGATTGGAAAATAGTTAAAGGAAAAAAGACTACAGAAACGTGTGGAAAGAATGATTTGGTCTCCAAATTTGAGGAAGGATATTCTTGCTATTGAGGGCGGGCAGCGTAGGTTTACTAGGTTAATTCCCGGAATGGCGGGACTGTCATGTGTAGAAAGACTGGAGCGACTAGGCTTGTATACACTGGAAGTTAGAAGAATGAGAGGAGATCTTATCGAAACGTATAAGATTATTAAGGGGTTGGACACGTTAAAGGTAGGAAACATGTTCCCAATGTTGGAAGAGTCCAGAACAAGGGGCCACCATTTAAGAATAAGGGGTAGGCCATTTAGAACTGAGATGAGGAAAAACCTTTTCAGTCAGAGAGTTGTGAATCTGTGGAATTCTCTGCCTCAGAAGACAGTGGAGGCCAATTCTCTGAATGCATTCAAGAGAGAGCTAGATAGAGCTCTTAAGGATAGCAGAGTCAGGGGGTATGGGGAGAAAGCAGGAATGGGGTACTGATTGAGAATGATCAGCCATGATCACATTGAATGGCAGTGCTGGCTCGAAGGGCTGAATGGCCTCCTCCTGCACCTATTGTCTATTGATCATTTATCGCAAGCCATGCGGGTCATGTGGCGGTCTGCTGTCCTGCAATATTATAAACCACATTGACGCGAGAGCCAAGAAGGCACACTGACACCTCCACTTCCAGAGGAGGCCGAGGCAATTCGACATGTGGCTCTTCCACACTTCCACAGATGCACCATAGACTGCACACTGTCAAGTTGCATCACAGCCCGGTTTGGGAACAGCTCTTCCCAAGGCCGGAAGAAATTACAGAGAGTTGTGGATGCAGCCCAGTCCATCACACAGAGCCAGGCTCCCCACCACCGACTCCATCTACACTTCACGCTGCCTCGGAGAAGCAGCCAACATAATCAAAGGCTCGTCCCACCCCGGTCATCCCTCCTTCTCCCCGCTCCCGTCCAGCAGAAGGTAAGCGCACACCACCAGACTCAGGAACAGTTTCTTCCCCTCTGTTAGCAGGCGTCTGAACAGTCCTTCCATACATCCATTCCCTAGCTTATTCACCTCTGCCCCATTGCGGACATGGGACTTTGTCTATAGAACTGATGCGCTACAATGCTGAGAACTATATTCTGCACTCTGTACTGAGTGCCGGGCACCTACCACCCTCTATGTGAAAAACCTGCCCCACACATCTCGCCCAGCAATGTCAAATTATATATTTTTAAGACAGATCTTAGAGTTGAATTGAATTGAATAAGTTTATTGGCCGTGTGTACACATACAAGGAATGTGCCTTGGTGCACAGTCATAGAGTCATACAAGCTTGGAAACAGCATCATGACTTTCCCACACCGGCCAACATGTCCCAGCTACACTAGTCCCACCTACCTGGAGCATCCGCGATGCTGAGAAGGTCGTGAATAGCACGTTTAGTGAGTTGGCCACACCACAGGTAAAGGTTAAGCAGACAAAAAGGGAAAGGGTGGCCACTAGCCAGCGTAGTATAAAGAAGGTAGTGCAGGAGTCCCCTGCGGTCAGCTCCCTCCTAAACAGATATACCATTTTGGATACTGTTGGGGGAGATGCCTCATCAGGGGAAGGCAGCAGCAGCCAAGTTCATGGCACCGTGTGTGGCTCTGCGGCAAAGGGGGGGAGGAAAATGAGTGGAAGGGCTATAGTGATAGGGGATTCGATTGTAAGGGGAATAGATAGGCGTTTCTGCAGTCGCAAACGAGACTCCAGGATGGTATGTTGCCTCCCTGGTGCAAGGGTCAGGGATGTCTCAGAGCGGCTGCAGAACATTCTGGATGGGGAGGGTGAACAGCCAGTTGTCGTGGTGCACATTGGCACCAACGATATAGGTAAAAAACGGGATGAGGTCCTACAAGGTGAATTTAGGGAGCTAGGAGATAAACTTAAAAGTAGGACCTCAAAGGTAATAATCTCTGGATCACTACCAGTGCCACGTGCTAGTCAGAGTAGGAATAGAAGGATATTACAGATGAATACGTGACTTGAAAAATGGTGCAAGGGGGAGGGATTCAAATTTCTAAGACATTGGAACCAGTTCTGGGGGAGGTGGGACCAGTACAAACAGGACAGTGTGCACCTGGGCTGGAATGGAACCAATGTCCTTGGGGGAGTGTTTGCTAGTGCTGTCGGGGAGGATTTAAACTAATATGGCAGGGGGATGGGAACAAGAGCAGAGAGACAGAGGGGTATAAAGTGAGGGTAGAAACAATAGGTAACAAGGTGAAAAGTAAAAGTGGCAGGCAGACAAATCCAGGGCAAAAGTCAAAAAGGACCACTTTGCAACATAATTATATAAGGGGCAAGAGTGTTATAAAAACAAGCCTGAAGGCATTGTGTCTCAATGCAAGGAGTATTCGGAATAAGGTGGATGAATTAAATGTGGAGATAGTTATTAATGATTATGATATAGTTGGGATTACGGAGACACGGCTCCAGGGTGACCAAGGCTGGGAGCTCAACATCCAGGGATATTCTATATTCAGGCGGGATAGACAGAAAGGAAAAGGAGGTGGGGTAGCGTTGCTGGTTAGAGAGGAGATTAACGCAATGGAAAGGAAGGACATTAGCTCGGAGGATGTGGAATCGATATGGGTAGAGCTGCGAAACACTAAGGGGCAGAAAACGCTAGTGGGAGTTGTGTACAGGCCACCTAACAGCAGTAGTGAGGTTGGGGATGGCATCAAGCAGGAAATTAGAAATGCATGCACCAAAGGTGCAGCAGTTATAATGGGTGACTTCAATCTACATATAGATTGGGTGAACCAAACTGGCAGGGGTGCTGAGGAAGAGGATTTCTTGGAATGTTTGCGAGATGGTTTTCTAAACCAACATGTCGAGGAACCAACAAGAGAGCAGGCCATTCTAGACTGGGTATTGAGTAATGAGGAAGGGTTAGTTAGCAGTCTTGTTGTGCGAGGCCCCTTGGGCAAGAGTGATCATAATATGGTGGAGTTCTTCATTAGGATGGAGAGTGACAAAGTCAATACAGAAACAAGTGTTCTGAACTTAAAGAAAAGTAACTTCGAGGGTATGAGGTGTGAATTGTCCAAGATAGACTGGCAATTGGTGCTGAAAGGGTTGACGGTGGACATGCAATGGAAGGCATTTAAAGGTCGCATGGATGAACTACAGCAAGTGTTCATCCCAGTTTGGCAAAAGAACAAACCAGGAAAGGTAGTGCATCCGTGGCTAACAAAGGAAATCAAGGACAGTATTAAAACAAAAGATGAAGCATACAGATTAGCCAGAAAAAGTAGCATACCAGAGGACTGGGAGAAATTCAGAGTCCAGCAGAGGAGGACAAAGGGCTTAATTAGGAAAGGGAAAATAGATTACGAGGGAAAACTGGCAAGGAACATAAAAACTGACTGCAAAAGCTTTTATAGATATGTGAAGAGAAAAAGATTAGTTAAGACAAATGTAGGTCCCTTGAAGTCGGAAACAGGTGAATTGATCATAGGGAACAAGGAGATGGCAGACCAATTGAACAAATACTTTGGTTCTGTCTTCACTAAGGAAGACATAAACAGTCTGCCGGAAATAGCAGGGGACCGGGGTCTAATGAGATGGAGGAACTGAGGGAAATCCAGGTTAGTCGGGAAGTGGTGTTAGGTAAATTAAATGGATTAAAGGCAGATAAATCCCCAGGGCCAGATAGGCTGCATCCCAGAGTGCTTAAAGAAGTAGCCTCAGAAATACTGGATGCATTAGTGATAATTTTTCAAAATTCTTTAGATTCTGGAGTTGTTCCTGAGGACTGGAGGGTAGCTAATGTAACCCCACTTTTTAAAAAGGGAGGGAGAGAGAAAACGGGGAATTATAGACCAGTTAGCGTAACATCGGTAGTGGGGAAAATGCTAGAGGCAGTTATTAAAGATGTGATAGCATCACATTTGGAAAGTGGTGAAATCATCAGACAAAGTCAGCATGGATTTACAAAAGGCAAATCATGTCTGACGAATCTTATAGAATTTTTCGAGGATGTAACTAGTAGGGCGGATAAGGGAGAACCAGTCGATGTGTTGTATCTGGACTTTCAGAAGGCCTTTGACAAGGTCCCACATAGGAGATTGGTGTACAAACTTAAAGCACACGGTATTGAGGGTTCAGTGTTGAGGTGGATAGAAAATTGGTTGGCGGACAGGAAGCAAAGAGTAGGAATAAACGGGTCCTATTCGGAATGGCAGGCAGTGACTAATGGGGTACCGCAAGGCTCAGTGCTGGGACCCTAGTTATTTACAGTGTATATTAATGATTTGGACGAGGGAATTGAATGCAACATCTCTAAGTTTGCGGATGACACGAAGCTGGGTGGCAGTGTTAGCTGCGATGAGGATGCTAGGAGGCTGCAGAGTGACTTGGATAGATTAGGCGAATGGGCAAATGCATGGCAGATGCAATATAATGTGGATAAATGCGAGGTTATCCACTTTGGCGGCAAGAACAGGAAAGCAGTATTACCTGAATGGTGACCGATTGGGAGAAGGGGAGATGCAACGTGACCTGGGTGTCATGGTGCACCAGTCATTGAAAGCAAGCGTGCAGGTGCAGCAGGCAGTGAAGAAAGCGAATGGTATGTTGGCATTCATAGCAAGGGGATTTGAGTATAGGAGCAGGGAGGTTCTACTGCAGTTCTACAGGGCATTGGTGAGACCACACCTGGAGTATTGTGTGCAGTTTTGGTCTCCTAATCTGAGGAAAGACGTTCTTGCCTTAGAGGGAGTACAGAGAAGGTTCACCAGATTGATCCCTGGGATGGCGGGACTTTCATATGAAGAAAGACTGGATAGACTAGGCTTGTACTCGCTGGAATTTAGAAGACTGAGGGGGGATCTTATAGAAACATATAAAATTCTTAAGGGGTTGGAGAGGCTAGATGCGGGAAGATTGTTCCTGATGTTGGGGGAGTCCAGAACCAGGGGTCACAGTTTAAGGATAAGGGGGAAGTCTTTTAGGACCGAGATGAGAAAACATTTCTTCACACAGAGAGTGGTGAGTCTGTGGAATTCTCTGCCACAGAAGGTAGTTGAGGCCAGTTCTTTGGCTATATTTAAGAGGGAGTTAGATGTGGCCCTTGTGGCTAAAGGGATCAGGGGGTATGGAGAGAAGGCAGGTACAGGTTACTGATCTGGATGATCAGCCATTATCATATTGAATGGCGGTGCAGGCTCGAAGGGCCGAATGGCCTACGCCTGCACCTATTTTCTATGTTACCTGCATTTGGCCCATTTTCCTCCAAACCTGTCCGACCCATGAAACTGCCTAACTGTTGCGATAGTCCCTGCCTCAATGACCTCCTCTGGCAGCTTGTTCCATACCCCCCTGAAACCTCCATCCACAAAAAAATAACTTCCAATTGATACGTGATTTGACATAATAACATTATAAAAGTTCCATTTCATGCTATGTTTTGTTCATGAATGGGACCATCCATTTCGTTCTTGCACCTGCCAAGTTCCTGCTGCTCTTTCTGTGAATCCGACACTGCAGTAGTATGCTTCAAGTATCAACTCTTTAACGGCAATTACACTTTCATACCAACTGGTTCTTTTCAAAGCTCTGTTTAAAATTGAAAAATATATATATTGGTTATGCTGGAGCTCTCAAGTTCAGTAGCATAAATAAACTAGGAGATCTACTTTATCCACGGGATAAAAACATATCTTTCAAGCACAGTCACAGAGTCATACAGCACGGAAACAGGCCCTTCGGCCCAACCCATCCTTGCCGACCAACATGCCCCATCTACGCTAGTCCCACCTGCCCGCGTTGGGCCTATATCCCTCGGAACCTTTTCAATGCATCCACCTATCCAAATATTTCGGGAGAGAAGGAACGGGTGACATTTCGGGTCGAGACCCTTCGTCTGAAGAATCGAGGCAGGTACAATAACAACATAACCAAGATAACTCAATTGGCAACACATATACTAAATTTAGAACGATACAGAAAAGGGTCTCGACCCGAAACGTCACCCATTCCTTCTCTCCTGAGATGCTGCCTGACCCGCTGAGTTACTCCAGCATTTTGTTTCTAACTTCGATTTAAACCGGCATCTGCAGTTTTTTTTCCTCCCTATCCAAATATAATTAGAGGGATAGAAAGGGAAGCACAGGATTGTCACAGTATCTGTCATTTCTAATTTTCTGAGAAAATCTTCGTGAACATTTTATTCATTAGTCAGCTGTGGACAAAATGATCAAAATCTGTCTGAATAAAAATGATTGCTATAAAGGTCTCTAATTTACCTCAGTAATTTGTGTGTAAATTTCATCACCACCGTTTGATTTATAATTCACTTTCTGTAATAATATCTATTATTCCTTAGATCAGTCCACATAAATTATATTTTCACCAATACTCCACTGAAATCACTACAATTTAATGTAATTGCCTTTAATTAAAATTGTGGCACATTATATTTTTCTTCTTTGTCCGGGCATTTCAATTCTACCTAAATCTACTGTTTAGCGATACAGCAGGGAAACAGGCCCTTCGGCCCACCGAGTCCATGCTGATCGATCACCTGTTCACACTCGTTCTATGCTATCCCTCTTTCCCATCCACTACTGACACACTAGAGGCAATTAACAGAGGGCAGATTAACCCACAAACCCGCACGTCTCTGGAAACTGGAGCACCCGGAGAAAACCCACGTGGTCACAAGGAGAACGTGCAAACTCCACATTACATTACATTGCGGTATGTTATCTTATGTTCCCAGTTATTGCCTTGAAACTCCAGTGGTGTGCTAAGGACATATTTTTCTTATTATTGAAACCCCTGGGATACAAGTGGCTTTGTTTCCACTCTAGGGCTGTGGATGCTGAAGTACTTGATGAGGTTGGGGTTGGAGGTGTCTAATGACCCAGGTGGTAGGTAGTTTGGGAAATGGTGCAATCTTTAGAATTTAGACTTTAGGGATATAGTGTGAAAACAGACACTTCTGCCCACTGAGTCCGTGCCGACCAGCGATCACCTCGTACACTAGCACTATCCTACACACTGGGGACAATTTACAATTTAACAAAGAAGCCAATTAACCTACAAACCCGTACGTCTTTGGAGTGTGGGAGGTAACTGGAGATCCCGGAGAAAACCCACGTGGTCATGGGGAGAATGTGCAAATCCGTACAGGCAGCACCCGTAGTCAGGATCAAGCCCGGGTCTTTGGCGCTGTGAGGCAGCAACTCTGCACTCGTGCTGCCCTCGATCCTACCACCATTTACGATGGGCTTCTATGTTCTCCTGATGACTGGACTCCAAGTTGTTCAACTGAACACACACTGCGTGTGGCACCTACGCCCACTCTTATCTTCTGAAAAACGTCCGCATTATTCAAAGAGACGTGGAATCTAACTCCTAAGCAATTCGCACACAAATTGAGTTCATGGCTTGGCTTCAAGGGTTTCCATTTGAACCAGAATCCAGAACATGTCGTAACTACATTGTTTCCCACTGTGTGTTGGGGAGAGGGTCAGGGGTTAAAGAGTTCTCTATCAGGCGGCAGTGTGGCGCACCTGATAGAACATCAGCCTGCTGTGAGATAAATCTGAATACTGACACCACTGATGAAAAGGGACTTGGGAATGCTGGTTCAGGATTCCCACAAAGTTAATCTGCAAGTTAAATCGGTAGTAAAGAAAGCAAACGCAATGCTTTAGGGGATTGGACACATTAGAGGCAGGAAACATGTTCCCAATGTTGGGGGAGTCCAGAACAAGGGGCCACAGTTTAAGAATAAGGGGTAGGCCATTTAGAACGGAGATGAGGAAGAACTTTTTCAGTCAGAGAGTGGTGAAGGTATGGAATTCTCTGCCTCAGAAGGCAGTGGAGGCCAGTTCATTGGATGCTTTCAAGAGAGAGCTGGATAGAGCTCTTAAGGATAGCGGAGTGAGGGGGTACGGGGAGAAGGCAGGAACGGGGTACTGATTGAGAGTGATCAGCCATGATCGCATTGAATGGCGGTGCTGGCTCGAAGGGCTGAATGGCCTACTCCTGTACCTATTGTCTATTGTCTATTGTCTATTATTTCGTGAGCACTTTTGGGCACCATACCCGAGGAAGGATGTGCTGGCTCTGGAGAGGGACCAGAGGAGGTTTATCAGAATGACCCCAGGAATGAGTGGGTTAACCTTTGATGAGCGTTTGTCGGCACTGGGCCTGTACTCGCTGGAGTTTAGAAGAATGAGGGGAGACCTCATTGAAACGTACAGAATAGTGAAAGAGTGGATGTGGAGAGGATGTTTGCACGAAAATTCGGAGAGACTCCAGCAGGAGGAGATAGAGTGCAGGTCATATTCAGAGGCAGACACAAAATGCTGAAGTAACTCAGCGGGACAGGCAGCATCTCTGGAGAGAAGGAATGGGTGACGTTTCTGGTCGAGACCCTTCTTCAGACCCGGGTCATATTCAGACCCAGGCTGAAACTTGGGCAACAGAACTGAAGCAATGTTGGAGTCACTTGAGGGGTAACTTTTTCACAAAGCATGGTGGGTGTATGGAACAAGCTGCCAGAGGAGGTAGTTGAGGCTGGGACTACTATCCCAACTTTTAAGAAAGGTGACGTTTCTCGGAGTAACTCAGCGGGTCAGGCAGCATCTCTGGAGAACATGGATAACTGACGTTTCACAGAGTGCTGGAGTAACCTATCCATGTTCTCCAGAGATGCTGCCTGACCCGCTGAGGTGATGGAGGTATGCATGTTATGTCTCTGCAGGGTGCTTATGACGCATGCTGAGAAGCTTAACAAGTAGGTATGCAGCAAGTACCACTTATACAAGTATGTAAACATTCCTCCCCTTCAACTTCAGTCATGTTCTAGACTGCTTACCAGGTGAACAACTCCGGGTTACAGCCCTCACAAGGAAACAAGCTACTGCGGACGCCTGCCTTCCCCGAAGGTAATTAATTGTCTTTTCTGTAAAAAGATAAATATTCTTTGAGTGAGCAGAAGTTTGGCGTCGCCTTTTGTTTTCAGCTGCAACACAGTTTCATGGGGCCGCTGACAATTACTTTGGTATAAAGTACTCACGGGAATTTTGCGAGAAGGTCGGAGGCCGATCATGAGCGTGTGAGCAGGACTTGCCAATCCAGTTCCTCTTCTTCTGATCCTGCCCTGCAGCTTCTCAACAATGTCCATTATTTCCCTCCGTGCCGAAGAAAAGGCAACGTGGATCAAACGTGGTTATACCTACTAAGATATTCAAAAGAAATTGATTTGTAACCTTTAATTTATTTTAATTGCCATCTGGGCATTAAGAGTCAGTATTTTTTTTAAAATTCAGCCTTATTCCTCGTTCTCTTTGACACTTTTCACCTACTTTTTAAACCATCTTCTCAGCTATCCCGTGAAGTTGTGTTGCCCGATCCAATGAAGTAACTGCCCTCCACCTACCTCTCCCTCAGGCTATTGGTGAGTTGCTGCCTCTTCTCAGTCAAGCGCGTTGGGTGAAGGATGACAGCCAAAGAAGACAACCTGGAACCATTTCAACTAATGAGTAAATTATCCATGCACGTGGAATTGGAAGGACACTGCTTTCATTCAATGCAATCTCTACGTTATGCAGTTGATAGCTTGTACCTGTTCACCAGATCTTTGTTCAGTTTTACCACACCTCCTATGACGCAATGCTTTCTGATCCCGTAACATTATTTATGGTGAGTGTTCGATTTAGGGTTACCATTCCGCTTTTGATCTAATTTATTTCTTTGTGTTTTTATCTTTGCTAATTATATATCTGGTGCATTCCCAGTTACAGAGCATGAAATTCCTCTCTGCATTTCAGTTTAGTTTAGTCGCATAGTGTAGAGTTTAGTTTACCAAAGTTTAGCATAGTTAGCGTAGTGTTGTGCAGTTTAGTGTGGTTTAGAGTGATTTAGTTTAGTGTAGTGTAGTATAGTGGTGGTGTAGTGCAGTGCAGTGTAGTGTAGTGAGCGTAGTGTTGTGCAGTGGTGTAGTGTAGTGCGTGTAGTGTAGTGTTGTGCAGTGTAGTGTAGTGTTGTGTAGTGGAGTAGTGTAGTGCAGTGCAGTGTAGTGTTGTACAGTGTAGTACAGTGTAGTGCAGTGCAGTATAAATGTAATTGTAAATGTCCCCGGTGTGGGCCGAATAAAGGAATATATTATTATAGTGTTGTGTAGTTTAGTGTGGTTTAGTGTAGTTTAATGCAGTTTACTTTAGATCAGTGTAGTTTAGTTTAGTATAGTTTAGTGTAATTTAGTATGTTCCGTTTTGTTTAGTTTAGCTTAGTTTAAAGATTTGATATTAGAGATTTTGTATTTCAACTATATATTTTTTTAACAGCTAGGACTAATCTCTATTTATGCCGGGTTATGACTTGGATTGATTATTATTTAAAATCCTATTCCCATGAATATTTAGAGCCAATGACTGCTGTGCTTTACATAATGCCTGTCTACTGCTAACTTACTGTGTCATAGGTTATTACACTGGGAGGGACCTAAACTCATGGTGATGAGTAATAAACCTCCCACAAACTATGGTGCAAGTCATAGCAACATGTTTTTCATATGAGTCACAATGAACTGCATATTGACTGTAATGTAAGTGTTTAGATAGAAACATAGAAGATAGGTGCAGGAGTAGACCGTTCGGTCCTTCGAGCCAGCACCGCCATTCAATGTGATCATGGCTGATCATCCAAAATCAGTAGCCTGTTCCTGCTTTCTCCCCATATCCCTTGATTCCATTAGCCCCAAGAGGCCCCAAATCTAACTCTCTCTTTGAAACATCCAGAATTGGCCTCCACTGCCTTCTGTGGCAGAGAATTCCACAGATTCACAACTCTCTGGGTGAAAAGGTTTTCCCCATCTCAGTCCTGAATGGCCTGCCCCTTATTTTCTTTCTTTCTATCATTTTATTTCGTACATGTTAAAAGACATAAATTAAAAAACCAAAATAAACAAAGAAATACAATGAATTTCATCCATTACTTAACGTCTTTACATGTGCGAAAAGGAGTAGGAAGAAGTGTGAACTTATTTAATCCTACCCCCATTCCCTAATCAATATTTATCAAGTATTATCTATAATAACTAATACCTAAAATACATATATAACTACATATATACTCACTCACCCCTACACTCATATGAATATACCTATTTACACAATAATGTCTATATTAACTACATCTGATATATATACATACATTAGGCCAATCATATATATACATATACCCGACCATTTACATACAAAATATAAATACAAATATAGTCACCCACCTGTATAATAAGTCAGATATTAATACAAAAATACTCATACACCCTTATATGTTCATATAGATATACTTATTTAAATAATGATGTGTTATTATATGTAGACCCCTGGTGACTGTTAATCCCCCTCCTCACTGTACCTAGAAAAAATCATGTGTTTATATTTGTTTTTAAACTGGATGATGTTTGAACATTGTTTTAATTCCGCTTTCATTCTGTTCCATAGCTTTACTCCACTGATTGATATAGAAAATCTTTTCATTGTTGTTCGAGTATTGCGAATCTTGAAATTTAATGTTCCCCTTAAATTATACCCCCCCCCCCCTCTCTTTCATAAAACATTTCCTGTAAGTTATTTGGTAGCAAATTGTTTCTCACTTTGTACATGAATTGAGCTGTTTGATATTCCACAATGTCATAAAATTTGATTATTTTAGACTTTATAAATAATGAGTTGGTGTGTTCGCAAAACCCGACATTATGAATTATTCTAATGGCTCTTTTTTGCAGTATGAATAGTGGTTGTAGTGAACTTATATATGTACTTCCCCACACCTCTATACAGTAACTTAAATAAGGTGAAACTAGTGAACAGAACAGAATGCGAAGTGATTTGTTATTTAGGAAATGTTTTGCTTTGGCCAGAACTGAAATGCTTCTAGATACTTTACTGTGGATATGTTTAATGTGAGATTTCCAGCAATTTTTTTCATCTATTATCACCCCAAGGAATTTAGTTTCATTTACTCTTTCTATGTTAACACCCTCTATCTGTACCTGTGCTTGATTGTTTATTTTACTGTTCCCAAATATCATAATTTTTGTTTTGCTCAAGTTTAGTGATAATTTGTTAATTTCAAACCATTTTTTAATTTTGCAAAATTCTGAGGTGATACTGTCCAAACGTTGCTGTAAATTTTCACCAGAACCAAGAATGTTAGTGTCATCAGCAAATAGGATGAATTTCAATATTTTTGATAATTTACACATATCATTGATGTAGATGATGAAGAGTTTAGGACCCAACACTGACCCCTGGGGGACTCCACACACAATGTCCAAACATCCAGACTGATATTCTCCCATCTTCACGAATTGTTTCCTGTTCTTTAAATAACTTCTAACCCACTCTAAAGCCAACTCCCTAATCCCATATAGTTCCAATTTATTGATTAATATTTCATGATTTATTGTATCTAATGCTTTTTTTAGATCAATTAATACCCCAACAGCATATTTCTTTTTATCTATAGAATTTGTGATTTGTTCAATGAGTTCAGTTAAAGCTAGTGATGTTGACCGGTTACTTCTGAATCCATATTGACTATTAAAGAGTAAATTGTGCTTATCTATTGACGAAAAGTTTTTCCAGAATTTTAGAGAACTGGGAGAAGAGAAACAGATCTGTAATTTGTGAAGTGGTGTTTATCTCCAGTTTTATACAGTGGAATAACTTTAGCTATTTTCATATTATTGGGAAATTGACCGGTTTGTAATGATAAGTTAAAAATGTGTGTTAGTGGTTTAGAAATCCCATCAATTACCTTTTTTTACTATTTTCATATCTGTCTCATTATAATCAGTGGATGTTTTATTTTTGCATTTATTAACAATATCTACAATCTCCATTTCTTCTACCGGTTTAAGAAACATTGTACTTGGATTCGTTTCTATAAGATTATCATTAGATGTCACCGGATCTGGAACTTTTTCTGCTAAATTAGGTCCAACACTTACAAAAAAATTATTAAATTTATTAACCACGTCATCCATGTTATTTAGTCTTATCATTTTCTGTAAAATACTGCGGGTAATTAATCTGTCTAGAGTTATTTCTAATTATGCTGTTTAATATATTCCATATACCCTTAATGTTGTGTTTATTGTTTTCTAATAGTTTAATATAATATTCTTTCTTACAATTTCTCATGATATTAGTTAACTTGTTTTTATATTTCTTATATTTATTTTCTGCTTCTATAGTTCTATGTTTAATGAATTCTCTGTATAGTGTGTTTTTCTTTTTGCAGGCATTTAGCAATCCTTTTGACATCCAATGATTATCTTTATACTTTATTTCTCTACAATATTGTTTCATTGGACAATTTTTATCATATAGTATTTTAAATATTCTTAAAAATTCGTCATAAGCTTTATCAATATCATTTTCTTTATATATTAATTCCCAGTTTTGTGCAAGTAAATCATTTTTAAGTGCAACCATGGACTCTTCTGTCCTAACCCTTCGGTATTCTTGTTTATTGTCCTGCTTATTTTTTCCGTAGTTGCTGTTATAAACTGTAAAAACTGGAAGGTGGTCACTGATGTCATTTACTAATAATCCTCCTTCTGTATTGTTATCTATTTCATTAGTAAATATATTATCAATTAATATAGCACAATGGGAAGTAATCCGACTGGGTCTGGTGATTTTGGGATATAGGCTGATACTGTACAATGTATTGATAAATTCCTCAGTCATTTTATGATTATTTGGATTTAGCAAATCGATATTGAAGTCGCTGCAGATTATTCTTAAACTGGTACCCCTGGTCTGGATTTTCCCAACAACGGGAACATTTTTCCTGCATCTAGCCTGTCCAATCCCTTAAGAATTGTATATGTTTCTATAAGATCCCCTCTCATCCTTCCAAATTCCAGTGAATATAAGCCCAGTTGATCCATTCTTTCATCATATGTCAGTCCCACCACCCCGAGAATTAACCTAGTGAACCTATGTTGCACTTCCTCAATAGCAAGAATGTCCTTCCTCAAATTAGGTGACCAAAACTGCACACAATACTCGGGTGCGGTCTCACCAGGGCCCTGTACAACTGCAGTAGGACCTCCTTGCTCCTATACTCAAATCCTCTCGCTATGAAGGCCTATGAAGGCTTTCTTCACTGCCTGCTGTACCAGCTGTATAAAAAACAAAAATAAGTGCTGTGTTGGATAGAACTAGTGCAAACTGGTGATCACGGGTCGGCATGGTTTCCACTCTTTGTCTCTAAACTAAACTAAAGGTAGCTGTGAGTTCAGTGTTGTTGGTTAGTGGGGTTTTGTGGTTGAATGGAAGAGACCAAAGAGACCAGCACTTTAGGGGGATCTAGTCCAGGTTCCGTCTAATATGTTTATGTGACCTATACAGTTACATGTACACAGAGGAGGTAGTTGAGGCAGGTACATTTAGTTTTCAGTTTAGTTTAGAGATAGAGTGCGGAAACAGGCCCTTCGGCCCACCGGCCAGCGATCCCCGCACATTAACACTATCCTACACACACTAGGGATAATTGTCACCTTAATACCAAGCCAATTAACCGACACACCTGCCCGTCTTTGGAGTGTGGGAGGTAAACTCCGTACAGACAGCACCCATGGCCGGGATCGAACCCTAGTCTCTGGCACTGTAAGTGCTGTCAGGCATCAACTCTACCGCTGCGCCACCGTGCCGCCCTGTAAAATTTAAACAACATTTGGACAGGGATGTTGGTAGGAAAGGATTTCGAGGGATATGGGCCAAACGCAGGCAGGTGGGACTCGTGTAGATGGGGGTACAGGCGGGCAAGTTGGACCAAAAGGCCTGCTTTTCACGCTGTATGATTCTATGACTCTATGCTTAGATTACTGGTGATTTCCAGTTACTTCACTTGGAGTCTCTGCTGTTAAGCTACGCCGACAACATGTTGACACAAAAAGCCGTGTGTAGGCACTCCCGATGGGGGTTTCAGCTGCAGACTCTGAGCTTGTTCAATTAGCCGAAGCACACTGTCTGACATCCCTTCCAACTCACTAGCTCTGATTATACAGCCGCTATTTATGGCTGTATCATCTTCATAGCCTTGTCGAGGTTGACAGGTAAAGACATGCTTAAACTTCAGCTTTGCACGATGAGATATCAAACTCTATGGCAAATGCCAGATTTATAGAGCTACTTCTTCCCAATAATTGGTGGTGCAGCGGTAGAGTTGCCACCTCACAGCGCCAGAGACCCGGGTACGATCCTACCTACAGGTGCTGTCCGTACAGAGTGTGTACATTGTCCCTGCGACCATGTGGGTTTCCTCCCGCACTCCAAAGACGTACAGGTTTGTAGATTAATTGGCTTCTGTAAATTGTCCCTCGTATGTAGACTATAACTAGTGTACATACCAGTAGACTAGTGTATGGGGTAACTGTTGGTCAGCACAGACTTGGTGGGCCGAAGGGCCTATTTCCACCCTGTATCTCTAAACTAAACTAATCTCTAAACCACCCTTTCTAGCTGAAGATATCATGACACCTGACATCTTTGATAGTATCACGAAGAGAAGAATTAAACTTTTTTAAGTTATCATTTTTTAAAGAGTTAAAAATCCACCAGGACTTATAATTGAAAACAATTAAACAAAATGCAAGTAATTGAAAATACTTACCTCCACCTTATCTTCCCTCCCCACAGCCCTGCAATCTGCATTGAAAATAAACCACTTACAGATTCTGACTGGTGCTTGTTTGTACGGAGTTTGTACGTTCTCCCCGTGACTTGCGTGGGTTTTCTCAGAGATCATCGTTTTCCTCCCACACTCCAATGACATACAGGTTTGTAGGTTAATTGGCTCGGTATTATTGTAAATTGTCCCTCGTGTGTGCAGGGTAGTGTTAGTGTGCGACGGTCGCTGTTCGGCAGGGCCTGGGTGGGCCGAAGGGCCTGTTTCCGCGCTTTATCTCTAAACTAATCGAAACTAAAAATTCAAAAGTCATTTCGATCCCGGCCACGAGAATTTCAGTCCATAAAAGGGTTCTGACACAAAAGGAATGAGTAGGTTAACCTATAATGAGCGTTTGTCGGCACCAGTTGTACCTGTGTATGGCTTTGATTGCACTAAGGTGGAGTTTAATCTGATATTGACTGTCGAGCACACAAACAAAGCATCGCACTGTATGTGCACACAACAAGAATAAACCCATCCCAATACCAACTGTTGCCTTGTGCTTTAATTAACCCAGCTCATTAATTATCTCTATTCCACCCGGACCAGTCACTGGTGAAATCCCCTTGGGATCAGTATTAGATCCACTCCCTCCTCCCATGGAGGTGGAGAGTGTTGACTAGATAGATAGAGAGGGAGCTAGGTGGATAGGTAGATAGGTCAATAGGTACATAGGTAGGTAGGTATGGTTAGGAAAGAACTGCAGATGCTGGTTTAAATCGAAGACACAAAATGCTGGAGTAGCTTAGCGGGTCAGGAGAGAAGGAATGGGCGACGTTTTGGGTCGAGACCCTTCTTCAGACGTAAGACAGGTAGATAGGTAGGTTGGTAGGTAGTTAGGTATATAGGTAGGTAGATAGGTAGATAGGTCAGTATGTAGGTAGGTAGGTAGGCAGATATGTAGGTAGGAAGGTAGATAGGTAGGTATATAGGTAAGCATGTAGGTGGGTAGGTAGATAGATAGGTAGGTAGGTAGATAGGTAAGTAGGTAGGTAGGTATGTAGATAGGTAGATCAGTCTGAAGAAGGGTCTCAACCCGAAACATCACCCATTCCTTCTCTCCAGAGGTGCTGCCTGAACCACTGAGTTACTCCAGCATTTTGTGCCTACCTTAGGTAGATAGGTAGGTAGGCAGGTTGGTAGGTAGCTATATAGGTATATAGGTAGGTAGATAGGTACTTTATTATCACACGTTACCAGCATCTGCAGTTCTTTCCTAACCGTACCTACCTACCTATCTACCTACCTATGTACCTATTTACCTATCTACCTATCCACCTACCCCCCTCTCTATCTATCTAGTCAACACTCTCCACCTCCATGGGAGGAGGGAGTGGATCTAAAGAAGCAGTGAAATTCTTTGTTTTTTGCGTACACAGATCACAAAAGTGTCGTTGCAAGGAGCTGACATAGTTACATGAGCACCCTTCAATATTGCTGGTCCCATAGTTTATTTATGTGCAGAACTGGATAGAGCACAACTGGTGAGGCACAAAACCCCAAACAACAATGCACAGGACCCATCCAATGCTGGAGTTATACACATCCCAGAGCAACGTCTAGCTTTTAATGCTACTTTGACCCTCCACTTATTATGTTCACCACTTGTTTGGCATCTTGCAAGTATTTTAATTGCAAGTGTAAAAAGTTGGCCAATTATTCTTGGAACATTGAACGCAAAACCCTACAGCTCAGGAGCAGGTCCTTTGGCCCATGATATCCATAAGACCATAAGATATAGGAGTAGAATTAGGCCATTCAGCCCATCGAATCTGTCCTGCCATTCAACCATGGCTGATTTATCTTTCTCTCTCGACCCCATCCTCCTGCTTCTCCCCGTAAGCTTTGATACCCTTACTAATCAAGAGCCTCTCAATCTCCGCCTTAGAAATACCCAATGAATTGGCCTCCACAACCATCTGTGGCAGTGAATTCCACAGATTCACCACCTTCTGGCTAAAGCAATTCCTCCTCGTCTCCTTTCTAAAGAAACATCCTTTTATTCTGAGGGTGTGCCCTCTGGTCCTGGACTCTTCCACGACTGGAAACATCTTCTCCACATCCACTCTATCTGGGCCTATGCCAAACATGATGCCAAGTTAAATTAATTGAGAATGATCAGCCATGGTCACATTGAATGGCGGTGCTGGCTCGAAGGGCCGAATGGTCTACTCCTGCACCTATTGTCTATTGTCTATTATCTCTTCTGCCTGAACACGATCCACATCCCTCCAGTCTGAAGAAGGGTCTCAACCCGAAACGTCACCCATTCCTTCTCTCCAAAGATGCTGCCTGTCCCGCTGAGTTACTCCAACTTTTTGTGTGTATCTTCGGTTTAAACCAGCATCAGCAGTTCCTTCCAGCACCTCCATCCCTACTAACCCATGTGCCTGTCCAAAAGCCTCTTAAACACCACTGTTGCATCTGCTTTCACCACCACCTCTGGCAGTGCGTGCCAGGTACCATCAATAGCAACAAAGTTTGTCACTCTACCTCAGCACACGCGACAATAATACGCTAAACTAAACAATCATTATTTACAGGCATTCAATGTTATTGAAACATATAAAATTCTTAAGGGGTTGGAGAGGCTAGATGCGGGAAGATTGTTCCCGATGTTGGGGAAGTCCAGAACCAGGGGTCACAGATTAAGGATAAAGGGGGAAGTCTTTTAAGACCGAGATGAGAAAACATTTCTTCACACAGAGAGTGGTGAGTCTGTGGAATTCTCTGCCACAGAAGGTAGTTGAGGCCAGTTCATTGGCTATGTTTAAGAGGGAGTTAGATGTGGCCCTTGTGGCTAAATGGATCAGGGGGTATGGAGAGAAGGCAGGTACGGGATACTGAGTTGGATGATCAGCCATGGTCATATTGAATGGCGGTGCAGGCTCGAAGGGCCGAATGGCCTACTCCTGCACCTATTTTCTATGTTTTCTATGTCCATGTCCTCCAGAGATGCAGCTTGACCCACTGAGTTAGTTTCCTTCAGTTCATTACTATCATGTGTACCGAGGTACAGTGAAAAGCTGTTTTGCTGTGTGGGAAGGAACTACAGGCACTGGTTTGCTCCGAAGATAGACACAAAATGCTGGACTATCTCAGCGGGTCGGGCAGCATCTCTGGAGAGAAGGAATGGGTGACGTTTCCGATCGAGACCCTTCTTCAGACTGAGAGTCAGGGGAGTCAGCTTTATTGCTGTGTGCTATCCAGTCAGCGGAAAGACTATGCATGACTACAATCGAGCCGTCCACAGTGTACAGATACAGAATAAAGGGAATAACGTTTAGTGCAAGATAAAGTCTAGGAAAGCTCCATTTAAGAAAGATAAGGTAGATGGGACATCAGGGCTACTCTCTAGTACTCCAGCACTTAGCGTCTTTTTTAACTAAAACAGTTGATCCAGTTGAATTTCTGGAGATAAGTGAAATTAGGTATACTACAGGGAAGTATGTTGATATTTAATTGATAATTCTCCACTGTAGCATTGGAATAATGAATGATTGTAAATATTTTTTTCCTAAAGCAGTTTCTTTTATGGCCACTAGATGTAAATGATGCACTTTAGACTTACGAGATACAGCACGGACACAGGCCCTTCGGCCCACCGAGTCCGTGCCGACCAGCGATCACTCTGCACGCTAACACTATCCTACACATTAGGGACAGTTTACAATTTTACCAAAGCCAATTAACCTACAAACCTGTGTGTCTTTCGAGTGTGGGAATAAAACCGGAGCACCCGGAGAAAACCCACGCGGGTACAAACTCTGTACAGACAGCACCCGTAGTCGGGATCGAACCCTGGTCTCTGGCGCTGTGAGGCAGCAACTCTACCGCTGCGCCACCGTGCCGACCTGCTGAGTTACTCCAGCACTTTGCGTCTTTGTTTACTTATGTGGTTGATCCCGTTGAGTTTCTGGTGAAAAGGGAAATAATTCAAGATAATCTAGAGGGAAACTTGCTGATATTTAATTGCCGCAGCATAGTAACAATGTTGATCTTGAATATTTTTTTCCTAATGCAGTTTCTGTTATGGCCACCAGATGGAGATGGCGAACTTGAAACAATTATAAAGGGCCTGTTCCACTTAGGCGATTTTAAGGCGACTGCCGGCGACTAGGCTGTCGCCGACAGTTCGCCGGGGTGTCGCGGGCATGATCGTGAGGTGTCTTCCAAAGATCGTAGTGATCTCTCGGCGACAGCTGGCTTGTCGCCAGGTATCGTTGTGTATTGCGGTCGCTGTCCCCAGGTTTGATGCATTTAGAAGCACGTAATATTAAAATAAGTAAAGCCATTTCAAAATACCATAAAATGCTTGTGTTTAACCGATTTATTTGCCGTCAGGACATTTGACAGGTAGATTGGAGGCGACAGTTTGACGGTCAGGTAAGCGTGGGAATTTTCACGATGTTTTTGGCTTCAGCCATTACATTTAAAGTGGGCTCCCACCCCAGATATGCAACCCAGAAACCAGATATGCATCTCCCTGACATTTTCAAAGAATGACCACACACTTTTCGCAAAAATCCACTGAACCACTTTAAAAAAAAAATTTTTTTTTTCAATACAGCTATTAGTAAACTGGAAGTAAATCCGGTTAATTCCTTGTTACAGTGAAGCTTGGTTTTTAAGTAACCCATACAAGGTGTTATAGTTCAAAACTCCCAAGTACTTACCGACTTGTCAGTGATTTCAGCGAAAATTAGGACGCCGGAGAAGCGTTGACAGCGTGGGAATTTCGCGATGTTTGCGAAGACGCTGTAATCTCGACCTGACTCGTTATTGTCGTGGTCATTGTCGTCAGGTAAAAGAAAAGTTCGGCGATCTGCTACATCTTTGACAGTCGCCGGCAGTCGCCAAAAAGATCGCCTAAGTGGGACAGGCCCTTTTAACATGTCCCCTGGAGAACAAGGAACTGCAGATGCTGGTTTATACCGAAGATAGACACAAAGTGCTGGAGTAACTCAGAGGGACAGGCAGCATCTCTGGAGAAGGAATAGTTGATGTTTCGAGTCACGACCCTTCTTCAGAAGAATGGATCGACAGGGCTGAAAATTCACTGGAATTTAGAAGGATGAGGGGATCATAGAAACATCTAAAATTCTTCAGGGATTGGACAGGCTAGATGCAGAAAGAAATGTTCCCCATGTTGGGGGAGTCCAGAACTTGGGATCACAGTTTAAGAATAAGGGGTAGCACATTTAGGGCTGAGATGAGGAAAAACTTTTTCACCCAGAGAGTTGTGAATCTGTGGAATTCTCTGCCACAGAAGGCTGTGGAGGTCAATTCACTGGATGTTTTCAAGGGAGAGTTGGACAGAGCGCTTAGGGCTAATAGAATCAAGGGATATGGGGAGAAAGCAGTAACAGGGTACTGATTCTGGATGATCAGCCATGATTATCTTGAATGGCGATGTTGGCTCGAAGGGCCGAATAGCCTACTCCTACACCTATTATCTATGTTTCTATGTTTCCAGACAAACTGCAGATGCTGGTTGCTGCACAAGAGGACAAGAGCCAAAATCATGTCACTTAGTTATTGCCATATTACATACCAGGAACTGCAGATGCTGGAGTACAAAAAAAGAAAACAAGTGCTGGAGTGCAGGAGGATGAGGGGTGATCTTACAGAGGTGCATAAGATCATGAGGTGAGTAGATTGGGTAGATGCACAGAGTCTCTTGCCCAGAGTTGGGGAATCGAGAACCAGAAGTCATAGATTCAGAGAATAACCGGTAAATGACAGTAAACACAATCTGCTCCCATTCAAGGTTAGGGCGGTTGGGGACAGAGGGATATGGATCATGTGGAGGCAGCTGAGGTCACTTTAATTTGGCATCGTGTTCGGCACAAACATGGGTGGTGAATTCTTTGCCACAGAAGACATGGAGGCCAAGTCAATGGATATTTTTAAGGCAGAGATAGATAGATTCTTGATTAGTATGGGGAGAAGGTAGGAGAATGAGGTTAGGAGGGAGAGATAGATCAGCCATGATTGAATGGCGGAGTAGACTTGAGGGTCCGAATGGCCTAATTCTGCTTCTCTCACTTATGAACTTATGACCTTATCAACATGTTTGAATTGGGTTGAAGGAGCTGTTTCCATGGTCCGATGATTCTTCTCTCTGAAATTATATCTAGGCTTATATTCACTGGAATTTAGAAGAATGAGAGGGGATCTTATAGAAACATATAAAATTCTCAAGGGAATGGACAGGCTAGATGCAGGAAAAATGTTCCCCATGTTGGGGGAGTCCAGAACCAGGGGTCACAGTTTATGAATAAGGGACAGGCCATTTAGGACTGAGATGAGGAAAATAGTTTTCACCCAGAGAGTTGGGAATCTGTGGAATTTCCTGCCACAGAAGGCAGTGGAGGCTAATTCACTGGATGTTTTCAAGAGAGAGTTAGATTTAGCTCTTGGGCCTAAAGGAATCAAGGGATATGGGGAGAAAGCAGGAACAGGGTACTGATTGTGGATGTTCAGCCATGATCATATTGTTGGCTCGAAGGGCTGAATGGCCTACTCCTGCACCTATTTTCTATGTCTATGTCTATGTCTAAGGTGAAGAGGAGAAGATTTAATCGGAATCTGAGGGGTAACTTTTTCACACAAAGGGTGGTGGGTGCATGGAACAAGCTGAGTAGTTGAGGCACCATCTACTATGCCAACATTTAAGAAGCAGTTAGACAAGCACATGGATAAGACTGCTTTGGAGGATGAGTCAAGTATAGATAGGACGTATTGACCGATGTGGGCAAGTTGGGCTGAAGGGCCTGTTTCCACACTGTATCACTCTCTGACTCCATGAGTAACTCAGCGGGCCAGGCAGCATCTCTGGAGAAAATGGATAGGTGATGTTTCAGGTTGGGACCCTTCTTCACTTCAAGGACAGCATAGCTCAGATTATTTCATTTACATGTTCTTCCTAGTTTAGTTTTGTTCAGATTAGAGTTGCAGCGCGGAAACAGGCCCTTCGTCCCACCGAGCCCACGCTGAGCAGCGATCACCCCGTACACAAGTTTTAACCTACACAGTATGGACAATTTTCAGAAACTAATTAACCTACAAACCCACACGTCTTTGGAGTGTGGGAAGAAACCGGAGCACCTGGAGAAAACCCACGCAGGTCACGGGGAGAACGTACAAACTCCGTACAGACAGCACCCGTAGTCAGGATCGAAGCAGGGTCTCTGGCGCTGCGAGGCAGCAACTCTACCGCTGCGCCACCGTGACGCCCCAATTAATCTTTCATGAATAATATGATACACCTTATTTGTCTCTGACATGATCCTTCAGGATAGTATAAGAAAATAACTGCAGATGCTGGTACAAATCGAAGGTGTTTATTCACAAAATGCTGGAGTAACTCAGCAGGTCAGGCAGCATCTCGGGAGAGAAGGAATGGGTGACGTTTCGGGTCGAGACCCTTCTGCAGACTGATGTCAGGGAGGGGCGGGACAAAGGAAGGATATAGGTGGAGACAGGAAGATAGAGGGAGATCTGGGAAGGAGGAGGGGAAGAGAGGGACAGAGGAACTATCTAAAGTTGGAGAAGTCATGGTTCATACCACTGGGCTGGACTTCTCCAACTTTAGATAGTTCCTCTGTCCCTCTCTTCCCCTCCCCCTTCCCAGATCTCCCTCTATCTTCCTGTCTCCACCTATATCCTTCCTTTGTCCCGCCCCCCCCTGACATCAGTCTGCAGAAGGGTCTCGACCAAATGAAGACGTTGAATTCTAAAGGTGAGGCAGGAGTGTTCGACCAGCAACTCCAAAGTTCGACCAAAGTTACTCCAGCACTTTGTTTTTTTTAACTTCACCCATTGACCTGCCATCTCTAGGAGCATAGAGGTCCTTCTTAGGAGCAAAGAGGTCCTTCTGCAGTTGTACAGGGCCCTAGTGAGACCGCACCTGGAGTACTGTGTGCAGTTTTGGTCTCCAAATTTGAGGAAGGATATTCTTGCTATTGAGGGCGTGCAGCGTAGATTTACAAGGTTAATTCCCGGAATGGCGGGACTGTTGTATGTTGAAAGACTGGATCGACTAGGCTTGTATACACTGGAATTTAGAAGGATGAGAGGAGATCTTATCGAAACGTATAAGATTATTAAGGGGTTGGACACGTTAGAGGCAGGAAACATGTTCCCAATGTTGGGGGAGTCCAGAACCAGGGGCCACAGTTTAAGAATAAGGGGTAGGCCATTTAGAACAGAGATGAGGAAAAACCTTTTCAGTCACAGAGTTGTAAATCTGTGGAATTCTCTGCCTCAGAAGGCAGTGGAGGCCAATTCTCTGAATGCATTCAAGAGAGAGCTAGATGGAGCTCTTAAGGATAGTGGAGTCGGGGGGTATGGGGAGAAGGCAGGAACGGGGTACTGATTGAGAATGTTCAGCCATGATCACATTGAATGGCGGTGCTGGCTTGAAGGGCCGAATGGCCTCCTCCTGCACCTATTGTCTATAAACCAAAGATAAACACAAAGAGCTGGCATAACTCAGCGGGACAGTCAGCTGGAGTGGAGTCTGAAGAAGGTTCTTGACCCGAAACATCACCCACACCTTCTCTCCAGAGAAGCTGCCTGTCCCGCTGAGATACTCCAGCATTTCGTGTCTCTCCCCATGTGCACATCACCTCGAAACCAGCACCTTGGACAGATTCCCAGAGGCACCAACGTCTTGTGAAAGAGAGACCCAGATTGCTTCAATGTTGTTCAGACAAGAGCTGTTTGTGTAAATGGTCTTAAATTTCATACTTGGCATTTATTCTCTAAAGTGCTGTGGTGGACTAATGCCAGATACATTTTGTGAGATTGAGATCCTTGATTCAAGGGCGATTGTTAACAAAGCTATTTAATAGATTGAATTGGCATATTCCAGCGGCTGGCATGGATCACGGCAGGAAGTATCTTATTTTCCAGGCAACTGAAGAATTAAACGAAACTCATGTGGATCCGTAGTTTGAGACTTTGCTCTGTTTTGCTGCCACCTGCCAGATGTAAACTCGGGTCAAGGCAACGCCGGTCTTTAAACTTCAGGCAGTCACTGCTTTTTTTTGTTGTGTGTTCTCTCTTCACCGATGCTAACTCTAAAAAACGTCTCGTTTTACTTCTCCCTTAATGCCACGGTCTTCATTTCACAAACAATCGAGTTAAAAAGCATCTTGAGCTTCCGCACGAAAAACATGGAAGTTTGCGTTGAATGTGCAATTACAAGCTAACCACACGCGGTTCCCGATATTGACTGGGAAAACTCCCGAGACTTCTGCAGTTGAGCAATAGACAATAGACAAGAGGTGCAGGAGTAGGCCATTCGGCCCTTCGAGCCAGCACCGCCATTCAATGTGATCTGGCTGATCATTCTCAATCTGCAGAAGGGTCTCGACCCGAAACGTCACCCATTCCTTCTCTCCCGAGATGCTGCCTGACCTGCTGAGTTACTCCAGCATTTTGTGAATGATCCTTCAGGATGGTTTTTCAGAGATGTTTCTGGATCATTGGGGTAGAGGAGACCTGTACAAGAGGAGACAGGTTGCACCTGAACTGGAGGGGAGCCAGTATTCTGGGAGGGAGATTTGTTAGTGCCACTCGCAGTGTGGTCGCAGTGGTTTGGGTCCTAGATGATGCTGGCTGCCTTTTTGAAACAGCGCCTCCTGTAGATCCCTGCTACATGACAATTCAACAGGGCGGCACGATGGCGCAGCGGTAGAGTTGCTGCCTCACAGCACCGGAGACCCGGGTTCCATCCTGACTGCGGGCGCTGTCTGTACGGAGTTTGTACGTTCTCCCCGTGACCTGCGTGGGGTTCCTCTGGTTTCCTCCCACACTCCAAAAAGTACAGGTTTGTGGGTTAATTGGCTTTGGTAAGAATCGCAAATTCTCCCCGGTGTGTGGGATAGTGTTAGTGTGCGGGGATCGCTGGTCGGCACGGACTCGGTGGGCCGAAGGGCCTGTTCCATGCTGTATCACTAAACTAAACTAAACTAAACTAAACTAAAGTCAAGTCAAATTTATTTGTCACATACACATACACGATGTGCAATGAAATGAAAGTGGCAATGCCTGCGGATTGTGCACAAAAAAGAATTACAGTTACAGCATATAAATAAAGTTAATAAGTTACTATAGTGTAGACAAAAATTTAGTCTCTGGGGTTATAAAAGTTGACAGTCCTGATGGCCTCTGGGAAGAAACTCCGTCTCATCCTCTCCGTTTTCACAGCATGACAGCGGAGGCGTTTGCCTGATCGTAGCATCTGGAACAGTCCGTTGCTGGGGTTTGCGTTGAATGAGCAATTACAAGCTAACCACACGCGGTTCCTGATATTGACTGGGAAAACTCCCGAGACTTCTGCAGTTGAGCAATAGACAATAGACAAGAGGTGCAGGAGTAGGCCATTCGGCCCTTCGAGCCAGCACCGCCATTCAATGTGATCTGGCTGATCATTCTCAATCAGTACCCCGTTCCTGCCTTCTCCCCATACCCCCTGACTCCGCTATCCTTAAGAGCTCTATCCAGCTCTCTCTTGAATGCATTCAGAGAATTGGTCTCCACTGCCTTCTGAGGCAGAGAATTCCACAGATTCACAACTCTCTGACTGAAAAAGTTTTTCCTCATCTCCGTTCTAAATGGCCTACCCCTTATTCTTAAACTGTGGCCCCTTGTTCTGGACTCCCCCAACATTGAGGTGATTGAGCAATTTGAGGTGATATCAACTTAAGGTGTGAAAAAGAAGCCCCTCAGGTTCCTATTACATCTTTCACCCCCTCACTTTAAACCAAGCCCTCTGGTTCTCGATTCCCCTACTCTGGGCATTTCCTCTGTGCTCTTTACCCGATCTATTCCCCCTCATGGAGGTACACACCTCGAGAAGATCACCTCTCATCCTCCTGCGCTCCAAGGAATAAAGTCCCATTCTGCCCCAACCTCTCCCTGTAGCTCAAGCCCCTCGAGTCCTGGTGACATCCTCGTGAATCTTCTCTGCAAGCTAGATGCAGGAAAAATGTTCCCAATGTTGTGGGAGTCCAGAACCAGGGGCCACAGTCTGAGGATAAAATGGGAGGCCATTTAAAACTGAGATGAGAAAAAAACTTTTTCACCCAGAGAGTTGTGAATTTGTGGAATTCTCTGCCACAGAAGGCAGTGGAGGCCAATTCACTGGATGAATTTAAAAGAGATTTAGATAGAGCTCTAGGGGCTAGTGGAATCAAGGGATATGGGGAGAAGGCAGGCACGGGTTACTGATTGTGGATGATCAGCCATGATCACAATGAATGGCGGGGCTGGCTCGAAGGGCCAAATGGCCTGCTCTTGCACCTATTTTCTATGTTTCTATGCTTCTGTGTTTTAGATTTAGATTTAGATTTAGAGATACTGCGTGGAACAGGCCCTTCGGCCCACCGGGTCCGTGCCGCCCAATGATCCTCGCACATTAACACTATCCTACACACACTAGGGACAATTAAAAAACCACAGCCAATACCTGTACGTCTTTGGAGTTTTACCAAAGCTTGACAACAGCTGTGCAGCTGGAATTGACCCTGGCGGCTGGAATTGGCCCAAAGTTAGTTCACGTTAGAAACCATAGAGGATGAGAAAGTGGAGAACTGGACCATCAACAGAGTGGTGCAGCGGGTGGAGCTGCTGCCTCACTCGTTTCCCGTGTGTGTTGTGAAACTCTCTGCCCCTCATCTACAAGGACAGAGTCGACAAACCCCACCCATTCCCACACTGACCTTCCTGTCCTGGGCCTCCTCCATTGTCAGAGTGGGGCCCAGCGCAGAGTGAGGAACAGCGCCTCATATTTCGCTTGGGCAGCTTACACCCCAGCGGTATGAACATTGACTTCTCTAACTTCAAGTAGCCCTTGCTTTCCCTCTCTCTCTCCACACCCTCCCCATTCCCAGTTCTCCCACCAGTCTTACTGTCTCTGACTACATTCTATCTCTGTATCGCCCACTCCCCTGACATCAGTCTGAAGAAGGGTCTCGACCCGAAACGTCACCCTATCCGTTCTCTCCAGAGATGCTGCCTGACCCGCTGAGTTACTCCAACAGTCTGTGTCTACCCTTGGCAAGCCCAGGACTGGCTCTGTTGCCCGTGCTTGGCCTAGATCTCCACCAAGCTCCTAACACACTTAGGCTGAATTCCATCTTGGAATCAGACCGGAGGATTTGAAGATGGAAGTCACGCTAAATGTCTCAGGAGGTAAGTGACATTGTGCAAGCCTTAGTAAATCATGAAATTGGACCAGTTCACAATGCAACACACGTCAGTCCATGTGTGGAAACAAGGAACTGGAGACTCTGGCTTATACCAATGCTGGACACAGAGTGCTGGAGTAACTCAGCGGGTCAGGCAGCATCTCTGGAGAAAAAAGGTGGGTGACATTTTGGATTTAGATTTTTCGATTTAGAGATACAGCGCGGAAACAGGCCCTTCGGCCCACCGAGTCCGCGCCGCCCAGCGATCCCCGCACATTAACACTATCCTACACACACTAGGGACAATTTTTACATTTACCTAGTCAATTAACCTATATACCTGTACGTCTTTGGAGTGTGGAAGGAAACCGAAGATCTCGGAGAAAACCCATGCAGGCCACGGGGAGAACGTACAAACTCCGTACAGACGGCGCCCGTAGTCAGGATCGAACCTGAGTCTCCGGCGCTGCATTCGCTGTAAGGCAGCAACTCTACCGCTGCGCCACCGTGCCGCCCTGAAACAATATTTTGTGTCTGAGGAAGGGTCTGGACACCACACGTCACTTACTCTATTTCCCCACAGACGCTGCCTGACCCGCTGAGTTACTCCAGCACTCTGTGAAACGTCACCTACCCTTGCAAGAACTGCAGATGCTGGTTTAAATGGAAGATAGAATGCAAAATGCTGGAGTAAGTCAGCGGGTCAGGCAGCATCTCTGGAGAGAAGGAATGGGTGATGTTTCAGAAGAAGGGTCTCGACCCGAAACATCACCCATTCCTTCTCTCCAGAGATGCTGCCTGACCCGCTGAGTTACTCCAGCACTTGATGTCAAAATTCATTCAATGATGCCAAGCCAATTATATCATGATGACCAGCGCCCATCACTGGCATTGTGTGTGGTTGGGACCAGTTTGGGGTCTCGTTCCGTGCATTGGCTTGGTAACCAATCTCCATACTTCCACGGAAGACACTGTCCACGCTTCTCAATGCCAACAATTTATTGTTTCTTTGCCTTGATCTGAACACGTGGTAATTTTGGTGTCAGGTGACATGTGAAACAATATTTCGATTGATTGATGATCCTTATATTCACTGTCCAAGTTTGCTTTTAAGATGTTGGACGGTTACCACCGCTAATGGAGTCCCGCTGAAACAGAATTTCACTTCCCCTTTATTATTTATGCCTGAGACCTCCACGTTCAGGAACAGCCTTCTTCCCAACAACCCATCAGGTTCTTGAACACTACAAAACACCAACTCAACTATGACTACAAACCATCCTCGTGGTACTGACCGCAGCAATATTGTTTGTTAATTAACTCATTGAACTTTTATTCTGTGAGCACTGTGTTTACAGACCTGTTTTCAAGAGAGAGTTAGATTTAGCTCTTAGTGCCAACGGAATCAAGGGATATGGGGAAAAATCAGGAACAGGGTACTTATTGTGGGTGATCAGCCATGATCATGTTGAATGGCGGTGCTGGCTCGAAGGGCCGAACGGCCTACTCCTGCACCTATTTTTTATGATTCTATGTTAAGCTGCTGCAAGGAATAATTTCATTATTCTGTTCCCAGACATGTGACAATTAAACACCCTTGACTCTTGACTTCTCGTCGTTAAAACTAATTTGTTCCCAAGTATTAGCCACCCCAACCAAATACAAGTTCAAGGTTATGCAGGAAGGAACCGCAGATGCTGGTTTACACCAAAGATAGACACAAAATGCTGGAGTAACTCAGCGAGACAGGCAGTATCTCTGGAGAGAAGGAATGGGTGACGTTTCGGGTCGAGACCCTTCTTCAGACTGATTGCTTCCAGTTGAAAAACTGGTTTCATCTGATGGGAAAGAAGATACAGAGTGCTGGAGTACCTCAGCGGGTCAGGCAGCATCCCTGGAGAACATGGATGGGCGGTGTTTTGGGTCGGGACCCTTCTTCAGACTGGGAGTGAAATTGGTCTTCCTCAGACTGGAAGCCAGTTTCAGATAACAGACCAAGACACCAAGTGCTGGTGTAACTCAGCGGGTCAGGCAGCATCTCTGGAGAACATGGATAGGTGACGTTTCACAGAGTGCTGGAGTAACTCAGCGGGTCAGGCAGCATCTCTGGGGAACATGGATAGGTGACGTTTCACAGAGTGCTGGAGTAACTCAGCGGGTCAGGCAGCATCTCTGGAGAACATGGATAGGTGACAATTCGGGTCGGGACCCTTCTTCAGACTCAGCTGTAAAGCAACTGTAAAACAGTCCCTTGTGTCTCCATTTTCACCTTAGAGGACCTGGTTCTGGATATATCCCGTGCTAGCAGCAGCTGATGCAAAGGCTAAAATAAACATTTGCCAATTGACACAACGTAGAGGACGGATACATGGGCGTGATCTTCGCAGAAGTCTCCTTTCTCCTTTCCTCTCTTCACCCTCATCTTCATAGTTCGTTATCGCTGGCCTTTCAAAAATAAATCTCAATTCATGTTTTGACTGAAAGGAATCACTGCTGAAATCCCGGGTTTCCAATTACTCCAGGCAAGGAAATGAAGAAGCCAAATAAATGGAATGATTGGTCGAGGCCAGATGCTAAATCCCTTGATTTGGAGGTGATAGGCCGGGCGCACTATAAATGGAGGGATCGTCTGCACTCACCGTCAGCATTCCCGGCCACCAGCAGCTCCAGCAACAGCCATGAAGGTTCCCGCATGTTCTTTTTAATGCTACATGATGAATAATTAGAGTTGATAGTTCTTATAAAATGTACTTCTATATTTCAGGCATGGGTCCATGACTATTTTTGTATGTAAACCTTTAATGTTGAAATTGCAGAATTTGAATTAAATGGCATGCGCGTTGAATGTAATTTTTGAATTTACCTACTGACTTTAAAAAAATGGTAAACTAGTGATGGTATTACCAGTAACGATCATACAATGCCACTATGTGTGTGCAGTGTGACTGGATTTAAGCGACTAGTGGTAACGTAAGTGTCACATAAATTGTTTCCGTGTTAATCTTGCATTTTATCCCTTCTCTTTCACTTTTAGCTGGGGTACTGATTGAGAATGATCAGCCATGATCACATTGAATGGCAGTGCTGGCTTGAGGGGCCGAATGGCCTCCTCCTGCACCTATTGTCTATTGTCTATTGCCCGCTTTGTCTTGCGGTACGCGTTCAATTTAACTTTGCAAATGCAGTTTGTCGGCGTCAATTGATGCGGTGTGTGTTAATGGTATTATTTTTTTAA
Organism: Rhinoraja longicauda; assembly: GCF_053455715.1. NCBI lineage: Eukaryota > Metazoa > Chordata > Chondrichthyes > Rajiformes > Arhynchobatidae > Rhinoraja > Rhinoraja longicauda. The sequence goes on from NC_135970.1 coordinate 33,844,050, forward strand.
ATATTTTTTTCCCCCCTAGATTAGTTTCACGGTACGAACAATGGTGCCCAAGACGTTTGCGATTCATCTGTTTCTCTTGTTGGTCTGCCGAATGTCAATGGTGTCGCTGAACAGATGCCAGTTAACCAACATCACCATATCAGTGGAGAGGGAGGAGTGCGGATACTGTGGGACAATAAACGTCACCTGGTGTTCCGGCTACTGCTTTACTAAGGTGGGGGCAACTTCGCATCACTGGCTGAAAGGCGTTCAGCTTCGTGCGCGTAACACACACACACACACACACACACACACACACTACTCCGCCACAGGGCAGTCCTCAAGATGGTTTACAAGTGCAAGGGGAAAGTGTTTAAAGTTGGATTAAGATAGTTCAGTTTATTGTCACCGTGTGTACCGAGGGAAGTGAAAAGCTTTTTTGTTGCCTGCTCAAGCGACCAGAATTGAACCATCTACATGATAGAGGGGAAAACGTTTACGATACAGTATGATATGCAATGACAGAACTTCACTTATATCCCAGGAGGTGGGAAATTAAAGGGACGAGTGGAAATGATTGGGGGGGGGGGGGGGGGGTGCAAAGATTGGGGAGGGAGGGGTGTGGCGGGTCAGTCTATCCCACGACAGAAGGGGGAGGAGTTGCACACTTTGATAGCCACAGGGAAGAAGGATCTCCTGTGGCGTTCTCTGCAGTTTAGTGCAGTTATTAATAATTTAGAAGAATTATTAGAGACTAAATGTTGAGAGCTAGTATCGTAGAATCATACAGTGTGGAAAAAGGCCCTTCGGCCCAGCTTGCTCACGCCGACCAAGACGCCCCATCTACACTAGTCCAACCTGCCTGCGCTTGGCCAATATCTGGCTAAACCTGTCCTATCCATGTATCTATCCAAATGTTTTTTAAACGTGATAGTACCCACATGGAAGAAAATCAGAACAAACAGCCCGGCCACTCCCTCTTCTCCCCTCCCCCATCAGGCAAGAGCTACAGACGTTTGAAAACGCACACCTCCAGATTCAGGGACAGTTTCTTCCCAGCTGTTATCAGGCAACTGAAGCGCCTTCTCAGCAACTAGAGAGCGGTCCTGAACTACTATCCACCTCATTGGAGATCCTTGGACTATCTTGAATCTGACCTTTCTGGGCTTTATCTTGCACTAAACGTTATTCACGTTATTCCCTTTATCCTGTGTCTGTCCGCTGTGGATGGGTCGATTGTAATTGCGTATTGTCTTTCCGCTGACCAGTTAGCACGCAACAAAAGCTTTTCGCTGTACCTCGGTATAGGTGACAATAAACTAAATTAAACTAAAAACTCCAAAGACGCACAGGTATGTAGGTTAATTGACTGGGTAAATGTAAAAATTGTCCCGAGTGTGTGTAGGATAGTGTTAATGTGCGGGGATCGCTGGGCGGCGCGGACTCGGTGGGCCGAAGGGCCTGTTTCCGCGCAGTATCTCTAAATCTAAAAAAAAAATCTAAACTGTGAGGCAGCAGGTGCCATCGTGTTGAATATGTTTAAAATATTAACGATATTAAATGTTAAAATATTTGTTTATTTATGTTAACAGACCACCCAGGATAGATTCCAAACCAGATTTTCTGGTTTATCTTTATACCGTCATAATAATTTGATAGATCTTATGGGGACATTTGGAAATACAGCAATGTGTATAAATGTACCACCCTGGTCGTTCGTGCTAAATGTCAGTGGGCACTGAGCCTGGGACAATAATGTGGAATCGCAAGACTGCAGATGCTGCAAACTGGAGCAAAACGGCAAAGTGCTGGAGGAACTCAGTGGGGCCAGGCAGCATCTGTGGAGGGAAATGGACAGGCGACGTTTCAGGCCCAGGAAGGGTCTTGACGCTGAAATCTCAACTGTCTTTTTGACTCCCACAGACGTTGTAAGAAAATAATTTCACCGTGCCTGTGCGTTTTGCACATTAAAGCACTGTTGAACCTTTGTGTTCCCCTGACCTACACCTCATCGTGTTCCAAGCCCGCCATGTTATTGAGCTCGTCTTCCATCACCTCCGCTTCTGGGTCTTTTGCTCTGGGAAGGAATCCTCACCTCCCAGTGATGCCCCTTCTCCCATCTCCAACCTCTATTTAGAAGGATGAGAGGGGATAGACAATAGACAATAGGTGCAGGAGTAGGCCATTCGGCCCTTCGAGCCAGCACCACCATTCAATGTGATCATGGCTGATCATTCTCAATCAGTACCCCGTTCCTGCCTTCTCCCCATACCCCCTGACTCCGCTATCCTTAAGAGCTCTATCTAGCTCTCTCTTGAATGCATTCAGAGAATTGGCCTCCACTGCCTTCTGAGGCAGAGAATTGCACAGATCCACAACTCTCTGACTGAAAAAGGATTTTCCTCATCTCCGTTCTAAATGCCCTACCCCTTATTCTTAAACTGTGGGCCATGGTTCTGGACTCCCCCAACATTGGGAACAGGTTTCCTGCCTCTAACGTGTCCAACCCTTTAATAATCTTATAAGTTTTGATAAGATCCCCTCTCATCCTTTTAAATTCCATTGTATACAAGCCTAGTCGCTCCAGTCTTTCAACATATGACGGTCCCGCCATTCCGGGAATTAACTTAGTAAACCTACGCTGCACGCCCTCAATAGCAAGAATATCCTTCCTCAAATTTGGAGACCAAAACTGCACACAGTACTCCAGGTGCGGTCTCACTAGGGCCCTGTACAACTGCAGAAGGACCTCTTTGCTCCTATACTCAACTCTTGTTATGAAGACCAACATTCCATTGGCTTTCTTCACTGCCTGCTGTACCTACATGCTTCCTTTCAGTGACTGATGCACTAGGACACCCAGATCTCGTTGTACGTCCCCGTTTCCTAACTTGACACCATTCAGATAATAATCTGCCTTCCTATTCTTACCACCAGTGGATAACCTCACACTTATCCACATTAAACTGCATCTGCCATGCATCCGCCCACTCACACAACCTGTCCAAGTCACCCTGCAACTCATAGCATCTTCCTCACAGTGCACACTGCCTCCCAGCTTTGTATCATCTGCAAATTTGCTAATGTTACTTTTATTCCCTTCATCCAAGTCATTAATATATATTGTAAATAACTGCGGTCCCAGCACCAAGCCTTGCGGTGCTCCACTAGTCACTGCCTGCCATTCTGAAAGGGACCCATTTATGCCCACTCTTTGCTTTCTGTCTGTCAACCAATTTTCTATCCATGTCAGTACCCTACCCCCAATACCATGTGCTCTAATTTTGCCCACTAATCTCCTATGTGGGACCTTGTCGAAGGCTTTCTGAAAGTCGAGGTACACCACGTCCACCGGCTTCCCACTCTTCTTTGCTATGTTATACTTATTCTCTTTTATTTTTATGCTGTCCTTGACTTCCCTTGTCAGCCACGGGTGCCTCTTACTCCCTTTAGAATCTTTCCTCCGCTTTGGGATAAATTGATCCTGCAACTTCTGCATTATTCCCAGGAATACCTGCCGTTGCTGTTCCACCATCTTCCCTGCTAGGGCCTCCTTCCAGTCAAATCTGGCCAGCTCCTGCCTCATGCCTCTGTAATCCCCTTTGCTATACTGTAATACTGACAATTCCGATTTTCCCTTCTCCCTCTCAATTTGTAGATTAAAACTTATCATATTATGATCACTGCCTCCTAATGGCTCTTTTACCTTGAGTCCCCTTATCAGATCGGGATCATTACACAACACTAAATCCAGAATTGCCTTCTCCCTGGTAGGCTCCAGTACAAGCTGTTCTAAGAATCCATCTCGGAGGCACTCCACAAACTCTCTTTCTTGGGGTCCATTACCAACCTGATTTTCCCAGTCTATCTGCATGTTGAAATCTCCCATAACCACCGTAGCATTACATTTGTGACATGCCAATTTTAGCTCTTAATTCAACTTGCACCCTATGTCGAGGCTACTGTTTGGGGGCCTATAGATAACTCCCATTAGGGTCTTTTTACCCTTACAATTACTCATTTCTATCTATACTGATTCTACATCTCCTGATTCTATGTCACCCCTTGCAAGGGAGTGAATATCATTCCTCACCAACAGAGCGACCCCACCCCCTCTGCCCACCTGTCTGTCTTTTCTATACGTTGTGTACCCCTGATTATTCAGTTCCCAGCCCTGGTCCTCTTGTAGCCATGTCTCAGTGATTCCCACAACATCATACTTGCCAATGTCTAACTGAGCCTCATGCTCATCCACTTTATTTTTTATACTTTGCGTGTTTAAATACAACACTTTAACTTCAGTATTCACCTCCCCTCTCACACCGGTCACAATTATAGGATCTTATAGAAACAAGTACAATTCTTAGAATGGGCAGGCTAGATACAGGAAAAATGCTCCCGATGTTGGGGGAGTCCAGAACCAGGAGTCAGAGTTTAAGAATAAGGGGTAGGCCATTTAGGACTAAGATGAGAAAAACTTTTTCACCCAGAGAGTTGTGAATCTGTGGAATTCTCTGCCACTGAAGGCAGTGGAGGCCAATTCACTGGATGTTTTCAAGAGAGAGTTAGTTTTAGCTCTTAGGGCTAACGGAATCAAGGGATATGGGGAAAAAACAGGAACGGGGTACTGATTCGGGATGATCAGCCATGATCATATTGAATGGCGGTGCTGGCTCAAAGGGCCGAATGGCCTACTCCTGCACCTGTTTTCTATGTTTCTATGTCTGTAGTCAATGGTCTTGACTGCTCTACCCCCCTTGTCCACTCCAATCTCACCCCCACTGAACGTACGGCCCTCTGTTCACTCCACAACCAGCCCATCACCATCTGAAGAAGGGTCCCAACCCTTCACCCACCCATGTTCTCCAGATATGCTGCCTGACCCGCTGAGTTACTCCAGCACTCTGTGTCTTTTTTTTGCTGCCTGATCTGCTGAGTTAATCCAACAGTTTGTTCTTTTTGCTGAAATATTATACATTTACCATTCTAAACGTATAAGCAAAGTTGCTTTTAGAGTAACAGAAATATTTATTGAACGCAATATTAGTGTGGTCTTTTGTGCTCTAGAGGTAGATATCGCAATTAATTATGCACCGAACATAGACACAAAATGCTGGAGTAACTCAGTGGGTCAGGCAGCATCTCTGGAGAGAAGGAATGGGTGATGTTTCGGGTCGAGACCCTTTTTCAGACAGTCAGGGGAGAGTGAGACACAGAGATAAGGAAGGGTAAAGTGTGAAATTGAGACATCAAAAGAGATGCGGATCAAGGACAATGTGGAATAAATCATTGTTATCTAGGAGGAGGTGACACCAAAACAAACAGAGATAAAATGTAATCAGGGGGACAGTCAGACTGGTGGGAGAACTGGGAAGGGGGAGGGATGGAGAGAGAGGGAAAAGCAAGGGCTTCTTGACGTTAGACAAGTCAATATTCATATTGCTGAGGTGAAAGGTAACCAAGCAAAATATGAAATGCCGTTCCTTTGGTGTAAACCAGCATCTGCAGTTCCTTCCTATATAAATTATGCACTGTGTTGATTATATCTGTACGCATTTTGGGGGCTTAACTGATGATTTCCCCCCCAAAATTCTATTTTTTTTAGGATCCAGTCTGCAAGCACTCTTTGGCGTTTGTGTACCAAGAAATTTGCAGTTACAAGGAAATAGTCTACGAAACGATGACCATTCCCAACTGCCCTGCCAACGTGAACCCTTATTACACCTACCCAGTAGCGACGAGCTGCCAGTGTGGAATGTGCAACACTGGAACCACTGACTGCACGGTCTCGGCCATGGGACCTGTACACTGCTCCCTGGAAAAGCCCAGGGAGGATACCAACCAATCGCAAATCACTTCCAGCCCATCCAGCAGGCCCAATGACAAGAACCTTTGATGCCGTGACCGTGAACCTCAGCTCCGCCCGAGAAGAAAATAAACAATTGTCAGTTTGGGCAGCGGTACGATTATTGATTTCTCTAACTTCAAGTGGCCCCGCCCGGCATTCCTTCCCTCTCGCTCCACCCCTCCCCCCGCCCAAGTCGCACCAGCTTCTCGTTTTCTCCCAGATAACATATAACATATAACAACTACAGCATGGAAACAGGCCTGTCCGGCCCTACCAGTCCACGCCGACCATTCTCCCTGACCTAGTCTCATCTACCTGCACTCAGACCATAACCCTCCAATCCCCTCCTATCCATATACCTATCCAATTTACTCTTAAATAATAAAATCGAGCCAGCCTCCACCACTTCCACCGGAAGCCCATTCCATACAGCCACAACCCTCTGAGTAAAGAAGTTCCCCCTCATGTTACCCCTAAACCTTTGTCCCTCAATTCTGAAGCTATGTCCCCTTGTTGGAATCTTCCCCACTCTCAAAGGGAAAAGCCTACCCACGTCAACTCTGTCCGTCCCTCTCAAAATTTAAAAAACCTCTATCAAGTCCCCCCTCAACCTTCTACGCTCCAAAGAATAAAGACCCAACCTGTTCAACCTCTCTCTGTAGCCTAAGTGCTGAAACCCAGGCAACATTCTAGTAAATCTCCTCTGTACCCTCTCCATTTTGTCGACATCCTTCCTATAATTTGGCGACCAGAACTGCACACCATACTCCAGATTTGGCCTCACCAATGCCCTGTACAATTTCAACATTACATCCCAACTTCTATACTCGATGCTCTGATTTATAAAGGCAAGCATTAATATGATACTAAGTTGATACTAAGATGATAATAAGTTGGGGGGTAGTGTGAATTGTGAGGAAGATGCAATAAGGCTGCAGGATGACTTGGACAGGTTGTGTGAGTGGGCGGATACATGGCAGATGCAGTTTAATGTAGATAAGTGTGAGGTTATTCACTTTGGAAGTAAGAATAGAAAGGCAGATTATTATCTGAATGGTGTCAAGTTAGGAGGAGGGGGAGTTCAACGAGATCTGGGTGTCCTAGTGCATCAGTCAATGAAAGGAAGCATGCAGGTACAGCAGGCAGTGAAGAAAGCCAATGGAATGTTGGCCTTCGTAACAAGAGGAGTTGAGTATAGGAGCAAAGAGGTCCTTCTACAGTTGTACCGGGCCCTGGTGAGACCGCACCTGGAGTACTGTGTGCGGTTTTGGTCTCCAAATTTGAGGAAGGATATTCTTGCTATGGAGGGCATGCAGCGTAGGTTCACTAGGTTAATTCCCGGAATGGCGGGACTGTCGTATGTTGAAAGGCTGGAGCGATTGGGCTTGTATACACTGGAATTTAGAAGGATGAGGGGGGATCTTATTGAAACATATAAGATAATTAGGGGATTGGACACATTAGAGGCAGATAACATGTTCCCAATGTTGGGAGAGTCCAGAACAAGGGGCCACAGTCTAAGAATAAGGGGTAGGCCATTTAGAACGGAGATGAGGAAGAACTTTTTCAGTCAGAGAGTGGTGAAGGTGTGGAATTCTCTGCCTCAGAAGGCAGTGGAGGCCAGTTCGTTGGATGCTTTCAAGAGAGAGCTGGATAGAGCTCTTAAGGATAGCGGAGTGAGGGGGTATGGGGAGAAGGCAGGAACGGGGTACTGATTGAGAGTGATCAGCCATGATCACATTGAATGGCGGTGCTGGCTCGAAGGGCTGAATGGCCTACTCCTGCACCTATTGTCTATTGTCTATTGTCTATAACAGACAGCTAACAACGGCCTCTTCCCTTTCTCATCGTTACTTTTGTGCATATCTTTCATCCACTTGTTCGATATCTCTCTACATCGTCATCCATATCTCTCGTTTCCCTCTCCCCTGACTCTCAGTCTGAAGTAGGGGCCCCAACGCGAAACGTCACCAATTCCTTCTCTCCGGCATTTTGTTTCATTGTCCATTCACCAATTGTGGCCTGGGTGCACATTACTAGTTTGATATGTAATGTAAGAAAATAACTGCAGATGCTGGTACAAATCGAAGGTATTTATTTCACAAGATGCTGGAGTAACTCAGCAGGTCAGGCAACATCCCATTCCTTCTCTCCTGAGATGCCTGAACTGCTGAGTTACTCCAGCATTTTGTGAAATAAATACCTTCAGTTTGATATGTAACGTAACTTTTAAATTATGGTAACAGCTCATTTTTGGCACTGTGTGTGATGTGTTTTCCACTGTTTTTGTAATATTTAAGTATTTTAATTTAAGAGATATGTAAAAGGTGACCTTTGTAAAACAACATGTTAAGTAATCAATATCTTGTTAACCTGCAAGGCTTGTTCTGTTGTGAATTCTGGCTTTTCTCAGGCAGAACCACTAAATGCATTTTATGTACATCTACAAATAAAGTCACTATTTTAAGCTTCTATTTTAGTTATAAGGTGTATGGAGTTGCTAAAGCATAGAATCATAGAGTCATAGAGTGATACAGTGTGGAAACAGGCCCTTCGGCCCAACTTGTCTACACCGGCCAACATGTCCCAGTTACACTTACCCCACCTGCCCGCATTTGGTCCATATCCCTCCAAACCTGTCCAATCCATGTACCTGCCTAACTGTTTCTTAAACGTTGGCATAGTCCCAGCCTCAACTACCACCTCTGGCAGCTTGTTCCATACACCCACCACCCTTTGTGTGAAAAAGTTACCCCTCAGGTTCCTTTTAAATCTTTTCCCCTTCACCTTGAATCTCTGGTCCTTGATTCACCCACTCTGGACAAGAGACTCTGTGCATCTACCCAAACTATTCCTCTCACGATCTTTACACTTACAATAGAATGGCTGGTTGAGGTTGAACACTGATATCCCGCCTCCCTCAGTTCCAGAGTCTTTCTGGATTAGAAACATAGAAACATAGAAAATAGGTGCAGAAGTAGGCCATTCGGCCCTTCGAGCCAGCACCACAATTCAATATGATCATGGCTGATCATCCAAAATCAGGACCCCGTTCCTTTCTCCCTATATCCCTTGATTCCATTAGCCCTAAGAGCTAAATCTAACTCTCTGTTCAATACATCCAGTGAATTGGCACAGATTCACAACTCTCTGGGTGAAAGGTTTTTTCCTCATCTCAGTCGTAAATGGCCTACCCCTTATTCTTAAACTGTGACTCCCAGTTCTGGACTCCCCCAACATGGGGAACATTTTTTCCTTCATCTCGTCTGTCCAATCCCTTAAGTTTATATGTTTCTATAAGACCCCCTCTCATCCTGCTAAAGTTTATTCGTTTAACGTTTTTGGATTATCCGTTAATATGGACCAACAAACGACAGTGCACTCCTGACCCACTAGTGACTCCCCTCTCGTGACTCCAAAAGCACCTTGGAGTGCAAGAGGCTTTAAAGAAAAATCAGTTTGTTTATTCTATTGTCTGTGCGCTGGTTGATCGCTGGTCGGTGCACACTCGGATGGGCTGAAGGGCCTGTTTCCGCGCAGTATATCTCAACAAAACTAAATTGAGACAATAGACAATAGACAATAGGGGCAGGAGTAGGCCATTCGGCCCTTCGAGCCAGCACCGCCATTCAATGTGATCATGGCTGATCATTCTCAATCAGTACCCCGTTCCTGCCTTCTCCCCATACCCCCTGACTCCGCTATCCTTAAGAGCTCTATCCAGATCTCTCTTGAATGCATTCAGAGAATTGGCCTCCACTGCCTTCTGAGGCAGAGAATTCCACAGATTCACAACTCTCTGACTGAAAAAGTTTTTCCTCATCTCAGTTCTAAATGGCCTACCCCTTATTCTTAAACTGTGGCCCCTTGTTCTGGACTCCCCCAACATTGGGAACATGTTTCCTGCCTCTAACGTGTCCAACCCCTTAATAATCTTATACTTTTCGATAAGATCCCCTCTCATCCTTCTAAATTCCAGTGTATACAAGCCTAGTCGCTCTAGTCTTTCAACATATGACAGTCCCGCCATTCCGGGAATTAACCTCGTAAACCTATGCTGCACGCCCTCAATAGCAAGAATATCAAGAATATCCTTTTATACCAACTGTACATGAAGCCTTGATAAATATGCACTACAGATCAACTGATTAAGCAACTCACAGAAATGATTTAGTATTCTACATATTCAGAGTTACAGTGAAAAGCTTTTTTGTTGCATGCTAACCAGTCAGCCATTACACGATTCCAATCGAGCCAATCTCGATCAGATATATCACAATCAAATATAAAATATAACCTGCGTAGGAAGGAACTGCAGATGCTGGTTTAAACCAAAGATAGACACAAAAAGCTGGAGTAACTCAGCGGGACAGGCAGCATCTCTGGAGAGAAGGAACGGGTGACGTTTCGGGTCGAGACCCCCCTTCAGACGTCTGAAGAAAGGGTCCCGACCCAAAACGTCATCCGTTCCTTCTCTCGTGAGATGCTGCCTGTCCCGCTGGGTTACTCCAGCTTTTTGTGTCTAGAATGTAAACTGAATGTGAGTGGAACGAGCTGCCGACACATCCCCTGCCCCCACCGTCTCTCTGGCTGTTTATAGCGCCGACTACAGACCCGACTCCCGATTCACAGGGTGCACCAGCGAGCCCCCTACACCTGCTGCTGTTTCCCGCTACCCGCTGTGGGTGCATCCACTCCCCACTCCACCATCACCACCACCTCCTGCTTCTCCCGTCACTCTGATGAGGGGGTGGTGGACCATCAGGTGTGGGCGAATCAGTGTTCCACCTGCACTGAACTCTCAATGTCAAGACTCAAGTGTGTTTCAAGTCCCTGGGACTTTCCATCGCCCGGTGGGGGCTTCAAAAAGTTGGGAGCCTCGATCACCTCGTGGCACCGCGGGAGAAGAATGAGGAGGAGATAAGACTTTGCCTTCCATCACAGTGAGGGTATGCCTAGAGCAATCACTGTGATGGCTGTTTGTGTAAAAAATTATATCTGTGTATCTTGTGCTTTTTAATGTCTACTGCCGGACCCTGACGTGAGAGGACGCTGGCGTTGTGTATTCGCCGCTTTTCCGTCAGGATAGTTTGTCTGTTTGTTTCTATGTTAATTGTTTTTGTAAAGCGCTTTGAGCATGCGATAAGGCGCTATATAAAATAAATGAATTATTATTATTATTATTATTGTCGTGTGTCCCAGATAGAACAATGACATTCTTACCTGCAACAGAATTTGTAAAAATAGTATACTGTAAACAATATAATAAATGAGAACAAAAGTTCAGTGTGTGTATATACACACATATATATATAAACACACACACACACACACACACACACACAGACAGACACACACACACACACACACACACACACACACACACACACACACACACACACACACTTACACACACACACACACACATATATACACATATTCACACACACACACACACACACACACACACACACACACACACACACACACACACACACAGACACAGACACACACACACACACACACATACATACACACACACACGCACACACACATACACACACATACGCGCACACACACACACATACGCACACACACATATACATACATATATATATATTATATATATATGTGTGTGTGTGTGTGTGTGTGTGTGTGTGTTCATATATATGTGTGTATATACACACACTGAACTTTTGTTCTCGTTTATTATATATGTGTGTGTGTGTGTGTGTGTGTGTGTGTGTGTGTGTGTGTGTGTGTGTGTGTGTGTGTGTGTGTGTGTGTGTGTGTGTGTGTATATATCTGTGTGTATATATATATATATATAAATAGGAAGAAACTGCAGATCCTGATTTAAACTAAAGATAGGCACAAAATACTTTCTTCAGAAGGGTCTCGACCCAAAACGTCACCCATTCCTTCTCTCCAGAGATGCTGCCTGTCCCGCTGAATTACTCCAGCATTTTGTGTCTATCTTTAACGAGGTCCATTCCAATGTTTATGCCGCCTCACCAGATCTTCATGATCTCATCTATAAATAATGTGCTGGTAAGGAGCTGCTACATAAACTCACCACCTTAAATGGAACAGAACCCTGCCTTTGAACACAAGCTGAAGAAAGCTGGTAAAGAATTAGCTACCTAAAGGGATTCTACCCTAACTGTGGTTTCATAGAAATATAGAAAATAGGTGCAGGAGTAGGTCATTCGGCCCTTTGAGCCAGCACCGCCATTCAATATCATGGCTGATCTGATCATCCAGAATCAGTACCCCGTTCCTGCTTTCTCCCCATATCCCTTGATTCCGTTAGCCCTAAGAGCTATATCTAACTCTCGAAAAGAGCCTCCACTGCCTTCTTTGGCAGATAATTCCACAGATTCACAACTCTGGGTGAAAATGTTTTCCATCATCTCAGTCCTAAATGGCCTACCCCTTATTCTTAAACCGTGACCCTTGGTTCTGGACATTCTGCCATTGACACCAATGTGGAATGAGGTGCAGGGGGTGTGGGTGCTTTGAATATAATGACAACGTGACTGGTAGCTCTGAGAAGGGACAAGGTTTAGGTTTATTATTGTCAAGTGTATCGAGGTACAATGAAAAGCTTTGTTTTGCATGCTATCTAAACTGATCAGATAATACCATACATAAATACAATCGAGTCAAACTCAAGTACAATAGAATATAGTACAATGCAGAATATAGTTCTCAGCATTGTCTCAGTCTCAGTCTACCGCACGACACAGGGGGAAGAGTTGTACAGTTTGATAGGCACAAGGAAGAAGGATCTCCTGTGGCGTTCTGTGCAGCATCTTGGTGGAACCAGGAGGCAGGAGAATGGGGTTAGGAGGGAATGATAGACCAGCCATGATTGAATGGCGGAGTAGACTTGATGGGCCAAATGACCTCATTCTACTCCTATCCTTATGACCCAATGACCTGGGTCCCAGTGGAGATAGTTGGTGCGTTACAAACTATAACCTTCAGCAACTGCACTGACTAATCCAACCATGAGAAGACCTTGATATCAAGTTTCAGACAAGAAACATTTGGTCTCCAAAATAAATCCCGGGCAGACATAATACTGGGATGATCGGTAGAAACGGCAGCCCTATAGTGGTCATTTTATACACCAAGATTAAAGCACAGGTTCATTCCAGAGTTGGGAAAGGCCTTGCAGCTAACTCCAGGGTAAGTGCAATGCAACTTAATCCCATATCGATTTTGAAATCAACGAAAAATCGGGTGTGTAGGAACAATGCATTCTCATCCGCCCACCTACACTTCATTAATGTCCACATCTTGTTTGTATTCCCTGGGTCCCACATAGAAACATAGAGACATAGAAAATAGGTGCAGGAGTAGGCCATTCAGCCCTTCGAGCCAACACCGCCATTCAATATGATCATGGCTGATCATCCACAATCAGTACCCCGTTCCTGCTTTCTCCCCATATCCCTTGATTCCTTTAGGCCTAAGAGCTAAATCTAACCCTCTCTTGAAAACATCCAGTGAATTGGCCTCCACTGCCTTCTGTGGCAGGAAATTCCACAGATTCCCAACTCTCTGGGTGAAAACTATTTTCCTCATCTCAGTCCTAAATGGCTTACCCCTTATTCATAAACTGTGACCCCTGGTTCTGGACTCCCCCAACATGGGGAACATGTTTCCTGCATCTAGCCTGTCCATTCCCTTGAGAATTTTATATGTTTCTATAAGATCCCCTCTCATTCTTCTAAATTCCAGTGAATATAAGCCTAGATATAATTTCAGAGAGAAGAATCATCGGACCATGGAAACAGCTCCTTCAACCCAATTCAAACATGTTGATAAGGTCATAAGTTCATAAGTGAGAGAAGCAGAATTAGGCCATTCGGACACTCAAGTCTACTCCGCCATTCAATCATGGCTGATCTATCTCTCCATCCTAACCTCATTCTCCTACCTTCTCCCCATACTAATCAAGAATCTATCTATCTCTGCCTTAAAAATATCCATTGACTTGGCCTCCATGTCTTCTGTGGCAAAGAATTCACCACCCATGTTTGTGCCGAACACGATGCCAAATTAAAGTGACCTCAGCTGCCTCCACATGATCCATATCCCTCTGTCCCCAACCGCCCTAACCTTGAATGGGAGCAGATTGTGTTTACTGCCATTTACCGGTTATTCTCGGAAGAATTTCGGAAGAATTAGCAGAGGCAAAGTTATTGCCCTTTGTCACGGCCCGTTCTCTGCAAGGGCTGCTCTGATCCACATTACCTCCAAGGCAGGCCGGGAGGACCCAATGACCAGCATCACGGCTGTGGGACACTCAACTCAACAACATGGAGCCCTAATGCCATCAAGCTATTAAACACTACAACCTCCAAATGAATTCTGAACTATGTAGACTTGCTGGGCATTGGTTTTATTTTTTTGCACTATTGTGTGCATTGTTTGTGTGTGCATGTTTATATGTGTGTGTATATGTGTGTGTTTATGTATATATATAAATATATATAAATATATATACACACACATGCACATATACATATATGTACACCCACATAAAAATGTGTGTGTGGGTGTGTGTGTACACATGTGTATGTGTGCATGTGTATATATATATATATAAATAGTTCATTGTGTGTGTGTGTATAGGCCCAGAGGAAACACACCGTGCGCAAGGCCCGGGCTACCTCCACTTCCATTGCAGCACCCACCCACTTGTGTCCTACGTGTGGGCGTGGCTTCCGTGCCCGGATTGGCCTCACCAGTCACTTCCGGACCCACAGTCACCAATCCTCCAACTGAAAGGAAAGTAAAGTCATGGTCATCTTCGAACCCGAAGGACGAACAACACATATATATATATATATATATATATATATATATATATATATATTATATATATACACATTGAATATATATGTATACATACACATACATTGAATGTTTTCTGTATGTATACATACACACACATTGAACTTTTTCTCGATTATCATATTGTCTACAGTGAACTATGTTTACTTGTTCTGTTGTGCTGTTGCAAGTAAGAATGTCATTGTTCTATCTTGGACAAATGACAATAAAACACTGACTCCTGACAGTGTGTGGCTTCCAGGACACTCCAGCACCATGGACAGTGGCTGGATGCAGAGACACTAGTCCCATGGGCTACACCTGACTGCCAGTCCGCTTCAGAACCATGGACAGCGGCTGGATGCAGGGACACTCCAGTCCCATGGGCTACACCTGGCTGCCAGTCCACTTCAGCACCATGGACAGTGGCTGGATGCCCGTACCATCAGCACCACAGACAGTATGGGAAGGACCTGCAGATGCTGGTTTAAACCAAAGTTAGACACAAAATGCTGGAGTAACTCAGCGGGAAGGCAGCAGCTCTGGGGAGACGGAATGGGTGACGTTTCGGGTCAAGACCCTTCTTCAGACTGAGAGTCTGGGCAGAGGGAGATACAGAGATAAGGAAGTGCAAGGTAGACGCAAAATACTGGAGTAACTCAGCGGGCCAGGCAGTATCTCTGGAGATGAAAGGAAGTGTAATGTGTGAAAACGAGACCAAAGGGATGGAGATCAAGGAATAAGGTCATAAGGACATGTGATACGAGTAGAATTAGGCCATTCGGCCCATCAAGTCTATTCTGCCATTCAATCATGGCTGATCTATCTCCTCTAACCCCATTCTCCTGCCTTCTCCCCATAACTTCTGACACCAATACTAAGCAAGAATCTATCTATCTCTGCCTTAAGAATGTCATCTGACTTGACTTCCACAGCCTTCTGTGACTAAGAATTGCACAGATTCATCAGCCCCTGACTAAAGAAATGCCTCCTCATTTCCTTCCTAAAAGAACGTCCTTTAATACTGAGGCTATGACCTCTAGTCTTAAACTTTCCCACTAGTGGAAACAACCTCTCCACATCCCCTCTCTCCAAGCCTTTCACTATTCTGTATGTTTCAATGAGGTCCCCCCTCATTCTTCTAAACTCCAGCGAGTACAGGCCTAGTGCCATCAAATCTTCATCATAGGTTGACCTACTCATTCCTGGTCCCATGACACTGTAGGAAGGAATTGCAGTTGCTGGTTTAAACAGAAGATGTACACAAATTGCTGCAGTAACTCAGCAGGACATGCAGCATCTCTGGAGCAAAGTAAACAGAGATAAACTGTAAACGAGGACAGTCAGATTAGTCGGAGAACTGGGAAGGGGGATGGACGGAGAGAGAGGGAACGCAAGGGTTATTTGAAGTTAGAGAAGTCAATGTTCATACTGCTGTGGTGTAAGCCGCCCAAGCGGAATATGAGGTGCTGTTCCTCCAATTTGCGCTGGGCCTCACTCTGACAGTGGAGGAGGCCCAGGACAGAAAGCTCAGTGTGGGAATGGGAGGGGGGAGTTAGTGTTGTGGCTGCTACCAAGACATATCAGCACCGCGGACAGCGCCCTGTCAGGCAGCCACAGCTGTTCATAAGATAATAAGGAATAGGAGTCAAATCAAAGATAGACACAAAAAGCCGGAGTAACTCAGCTGGACAGGCAGCATCTCTGGAGAGACGGAATGGGTAACGTTTCAGGTGGACACCTGACAACTCCGCCATTCAATCATGGCTGATCTATCTTTCCCTCCTAACCCCATTCTCCCCGTAACCCCTGACACCCGTACTGCCACGGTGGCGCAGCGGTAGAGTGGCTGCCTTACAGCACTTGCAGCGCCAGATACCCGGGTTTGATCCCGACTATGGTTACTGCTGTCTGTACTGTGTTTGTACGTTCTCCCCGTAACCTGAGCGATTTTTCTTCGAGATCTTTGGTTTCCTCCCACACTCTAAAGACGTACAGGTATGTAGGTTAATTGGCTTTGTGTAGGTGTAAAATTGTCCCCAGTTTGTGTAGGATAGCGTTAATGTGCGTGGACCACTGGTCGGGGCGGACTTAGCGGGCCGAAGAGCCTGTAGGAGGGAACAGAACTAATCTGTTCCCATGTAACCAGGACTGGATCAACTCACCTGCATCTCCCCCCCCCCCCCCCCCTACCCTTAACAACCAGGAGAGTTCCAGCCTGAGGACGGAGAGGGAGACAATAATAGACAATAGACAATAGGTGCAGGAGGAGGCCATTTGGCCCTTCGAGCCGGCACCGCCATTCAATGTGATCATGGCTGATCATTCTCAATCTGTACCCCATTCCTGCTTTCTCCCCATACCCCCTGACTCCGCTATCCTTAAGAGCTCTATCTAGCTCTCTCTTGAATGTATTCAGAGAATTGGCCTCCACTGCCCTCTGAGGCAGAGAATTCCACAGATTCACAACTCTCTGACTGAAAAAGTTTTTCCTCATCTCTGTTCTAAATGGCTTACCCGGATTCTTAAACTGTGGCCCCTGGTTCTGGACTCCCCCAACATTGGGAACATGTTTCCTGCCTCTAACGTGTCCAACCCCTTAATAATCTTATACGTTTCGATAAGATCCCCTCTCATCCTTCTAAATTCCAGTGTATACAAGCCTAGTCGCTCCAGTCTTTCAACATATGACGGTCCCGCCATTCCGGGAATTAACCTAGTAAACCTACGCTGCACGCCCTCAATAGCAAGAATATCCTTCCTCAAATTTGGAGACCAAAACTGCACACAGTACTCCAGGTGTGGTCTCACTAGGGCCCTGTACAACTGCAGAAGGACCTCTTTGCTCCTATACTCAACTCCTCTTGTTATGAAGGCCAACATTCCATTGGCTTTCCTCACTGCCTGCTGTACCTGCATGCTTCCTTTCAGTGACTGATGCACTAGGACATCCAGATCACGTTGTACGTCCCCTTTACCTAACTTGACACCATTCAGGTAATAATCTGCCTTCCTATTCTTACCACCAAAGTGGATAACCTCACACTTATCCACATTAAACTGCATCTGCCAAGCATCCGCCCACTCACACAACCTGTCCAAGTCACCCGAGGTCAGGATCGAACTGGGATCTCTGGCGCTGTGAGGCAGCGGCTCTACCCACTGCAACAGACTCCCTGTGCCTCTCTCTGCATGCTTGGAGCTGCTGGGACAAGCCCGAGACCGCCAGCACCCCCTCACCTGCCCACAGGCATAGAAACATAGAAAATAGGTACAGGAGTAGGACATTCGGCCCTTCAAGCCAGCACTGCCATTCAATATGATCATGGCTGATCATCCAAAATCAATACCCCATTCCTGCTTTCTACCCATATCCCTTGATTCCATTAGCCCCAAAAAGCTAAATCTAAATCTCTTTTGAAAACATCCAGTGAATTGGCCTCCACTGCCTTCTGTGGCAGGGAATTCCACAGATTCACAACTCTCTGGGTGAAAAAGTTTTTCCTCATCCCTGTCCTAAATGGCCTTATTCTTAAACTGTGAGCCTCGGTTCTGGACTCCCCCAACATATAACATATATAACATATAACATATAACAACTA
Organism: Rhinoraja longicauda; assembly: GCF_053455715.1. NCBI lineage: Eukaryota > Metazoa > Chordata > Chondrichthyes > Rajiformes > Arhynchobatidae > Rhinoraja > Rhinoraja longicauda. Next base: position 33,862,326 of record NC_135970.1, read on the forward strand.
CAGCATGGAAACAGGCCTGTCCGGCCCTACCAGTCCACGCCGACCATTCTCCCTGACCTAGTCTCATCTACCTGCACTCAGACCATAACCCTCCAATCCCCTCCTATCCATATACCTATCCAATTTACTCTTAAATAATAAAATCGAGCCAGCCTCCACCACTTCCACCGGAAGTCCATTCCATACAGCCACAACCCTCTGAGTAAAGAAATTCCCCCTCATGTTACCCCTAAACCTTTGTCCCTCAATTCTGAAGCTATGTCCCCTTGTTGGAATCTTCCCCACTCTCAAAGGGAAAAGCCTACCCACGTCAACTCTGTCCGTCCCTCTCAAAATTTTAAAAACCTCTATCAAGTCCCCCCTCAACCTTCTACGCTCCAAAGAATAAAGACCCAACCTGTTCAACCTCTCTCTGTAGCCTAAGTGCTGAAACCCAGGCAACATTCTAGTAAATCTCCTCTGTACCCTCTCCATTTTGTCGACATCCTTCCTATAATTTGGCGACCAGAACTGCACACCATACTCCAGATTCGGCCTCACCAATGCCCTGTACAATTTCAACATTACATCCCAACTTCTATACTCGATGCTCTGATTTATAAAGGCAAGCATACCAAACGCCTTCTTCACCACCCTATCCACATGAGATTCCACCTTCAGGGAACAATGCACAGTTATTCCCAGATCCCTCTGTTCCACTGCATTCCTCAATTCCCTACCATTTACCCTGTACGTCCTATTTTGATTTGTCCTACCAAAATGCAGCACCTCACACTTATCAGCATTAAACACCATCTGCCATCTTTCAGCCCACCCTTCCAAAAGGCCCAAGTCTCTCTGTAGACTTTGAAAATCTACCTCACTATCAACTACTCCACCTATCTTAGTATCATCTGCATATTTAATAATCCAATTTGCCACACCATCATCCAGATCATTAATGTAAATGACAAACAACAGTGGACCCAACACAGATCCTTGGGGCACTCCACTAGACACTGGCCTCCAACCTGACATACAATTGTCAACCGTTACCCTCTGGTATCTCCCATTCAGCCATTGTTGAATCCATCTTGCAACCTCACTATTAATACCCAACGATTTAACCTTCTTAATCAACCTTCCATGTGGAACCTTGTCAAATGCCTTACTGAAGTCCATATAGACAACATCCACAGCCTTGCCCTTATCAATTTCCCTGGTAACCTCTTCAAAAAATTCAAGAAGATTAGTCAAACATGACCTTCCAGGCACAAATCCATGTTGACTGTTTCTAATCAGGCCTTGATTATCCAAATAATTATATATATTGTCCTTAAGTATCTTTTCCATTAATTTTCCCACCACAGACGTCAAACTAATAGGTCTATAATTGCTAGGTTTACTTTTAGAACCTTTTTTAAACAACGGCACAACATGCGCAATGCGCCAATCTTCCGGCACCATCCCTGTTTCTAATGACGTTTGAAATATTTCCGTCATAGCCCCTGCTATTTCTGCACTAACTTCCCTCAATGTCCTAGGGAATATCCTATCAGGACCTGGAGACTTATCCACTTTTATATTCTTCAAAAGTGTCCGTACCTCCTCTTCTTTAATCCTCCTAATTTCCATCACTACTCTACTTGTTTCGCTTACCTCACATAATTCAATATCCTTCTCCTCGGTAAATGCCGAAGAAAAGAAATTGTTTAATATCTCCCCCATTTCTTCCGGCTCAGCACATAGCTGTCCACTCTGACTCTCTAATGGACCAATTTTATCCCTCACTATCCTTTTGCTATTGACATATCTGTAGAACCCCTTGGGGTTTACTTTTACATTACTTGCCAAAGCAGCCTCATATCTTTTTTTCGCTTTTCTAATTTCCTTCTTAAGATTCCTTTTACATTCTTTATATTCCTCAAGAACCTCATTTACTCCCTGCCGCTTATATTTATTGTATATCTCCCTCTTTTTCCGAACCAAGTGTCCAATTTCCCTGGAAAACCACGGCTCTTTCAAATTATTATTCTTTCCTTTCCACCGAACAGGGACATAAAGACTCTGTACTCTCAAAATTTCACCTTTAAATATCCTCCATTTCTCTATTATATCCTTTTCATAAAACAACAATTTCCATTTCACTCCTTTTAAATCCTTTCTCATCTCCTCAAAATTAGCCTTTCTCCAATCCAAAATCTCAACCCTTGGTCCAGATTTGACCTTCTCCATAATGATATTGAAACTAATGGCATTATGATCACTAGACCCAAAGTGCTCCTCAACACATACCTCCGTCACCTGACCCATCTCATTTCCTAACAGGAGGTCCAACACTGCCCCTTCTCTGGTAGGCACCTCTACGTATTGCTGCAAAAAACTATCCTGCACACATTTTACATGGGGAACATTTTTCCTGCATCCAGCCTGTTCAATCCCTTAAGAAGGTTACATGTTTCTATAAGATCCCCTCTCATCCTTCTAAACAGAGGTTGGAGATGGGAGAAGAGGCATCACTGGGAGGTGAAGATTCCTTCCCAGAGTAAAATCCCTTAAGAATTTTATGTTTCCATATATGTCAACAAGACAACAAGGAACAGCGTACCTACACAGATCTGAAACTGTTCCAAGACATCCCTTTATGTTTCTCTGTAAATAAACCTTTTCACACGAGGGTGACAATGTAGTCATTTCCAACCCACCATCTTCCCCGCCACCACACCTTCCTTTGTTTATTTCTGTTAGAAATGTCTTCAGTGGCTCATCTGGTAGAGTTGCTGCCTCACAGCGCCAGAGACCGGGTGTCGATCCTGACCTCGGGTGCTGTCTGTGTGGAGTTAGCAATTTCTCTCTGTGACCACGTGGGTTTTCTTCGGGTGCTCTGGTTTCCTCCCACGTTCCACATGTGCAAGTTTGCAGGTAAATTAGCTTCTGTAAATTGCCCCTCGTGTGATAGGGAGTAAATGAGAATGCGGGAAAACTAGTGTGAATAGGTGATCGATGGTCGGCACGGACTTGGTGGGCCGAATGGCCTGGGTCCCTGCTCTATCTCAACACTGAACTAAAAGCAAACAAGCTGACAAATCTTGTATTTGTACTAACCACCAGAAGTACCGTGCCACTTTAAGCAAAGTTTATGGTGGCTGACAGATCTGGTGCGCAGGTGAAACTGATTTTGCAAGCCGTTAAACTATTAACAGGTTTATGAGCCACACAAGAATAATGGGATTAATAAGGAAAAACAAGAATCAAATAACTTGTGATGGCAAGATAGATTCTTGATTAGATTTTTAGATTTAGAGATACAGCGCAGAAACGGGACCTTCGGCCCACCGGGTCCGCGCCGCCCAGCGATCCCCGCACATTAACACTATCCTACACCCACTAGGGACAATTTTTACATTTGCCCAGCCAATTAAACTACATACCTGTACGTCTTTGGAGTGTGGGAGGAAACCAAAGATCTCGGAGAAAACCCACGCAGGTCACGGGGAGAACGTACAAACTCTGTACAGACGGCGCCCGTAGTCAGGATCGAACCTGAGTCTCCGGCGCTGCATTCGCTGTAAGGCAGCAACTCTACCGCTGCGCCACCGTGCCGCCCACGGGTGTCAGAGGTTATGGGGAGAAGGAAGGAGAATGGGGTTAGGAGGGAGAGATAGATCAGCCACGATTGAATGGCGGAGTAGACATGATGGGCCAAATGGCCTAATTCGCCTCCTATAAGTTATGACCTTATTGCTCGATGTGAATTATTGCAAAATGGCAGCGCTGCCCTAGCAGCTGCGGCTTACCTGCGGTCCATTTGTCTTTGTGTTTTTGTTGTTTTTTTTGTCTTAATTGTAGATGTGATGTGGTGTTTTTGTGTTTGTGTACTATGTGTGGGTGTAGGGGGGAGGGGGGGAACTGTAAAATTGTAAATTTGTCCCTTCCGAACGGACACCCGACCTTTGTTTTCTGGGCCGTGTCTCCGTTCCTGCTGCGGCCTACCATCAGCCAAACTCCTGGAGCTGGCGGCCTCTAGGGCTCTGGTTCGCAGAGCCCGCGGACCGGACTCACCATCAGCGGAGCCGGCCGTCCTCGGAGGCTGCGGGAGCGGCTGCGACTCGTCTTAGGCTCGGGCCGCGTGGATGCCGACATCGGGAGCTCCGGCAGCCGCAGCGTGTTTGCCCGCCCCTGATCGCGGGGCTTGGGTCGGCCCGCCGCGGACATTTCATCGTCCGGCGCGGCCTGAAATAGGCCACGGGATTTTTCTCTGCTCGGCGGGGGCTTCAATGTCGGGAGCCATGACCGCCCCGACGTGCAGCGGCAGCCGCAGCGTGTTCACCCGCCCCTGATCGCGGGGCCTGGGTCGGCCCGCTGCGGACCTTTCGCCGTCCGGCGAGGCCTGGAACGTGGCAACGACACCAGCCTGACCGCGGGAGAAGACGGCAGGGGAAGAGAAAATACATTCTGGCCTTCCATCACAGTGAGGAGAGGACTGGAGGAGACTCACTGTGATGGATGTTTCTTTTTTTTTGTGTTGGTTGGGGTTGTGTAATTTGCTTATTTTACTGCTTTTATTGTTGAACTGTGGGTGACTAAATTTCGACCAAATAAAGATATCCTGTATCCTGTATAAGGACTAAACTGTCACATCAATCCTATTTCCACAGATTGAGAACTAGCTCAGTAATCAGAATCAAATACTTTTGAAAAATGATCCTTTAGGCAACAGGCCAATTGCAGGCTGTGTGAGTTAATACTCCAGAACATGGATATCCAGCAGCAGATCACCCGGGGTGAATGGTAAATTGCCTTTGAAATAGATGTAAAATAATCCCGCAATACTCTGTTAAATTGCCACGCTCTTACCGAGTCACCAAACACACTGTTAATGTGAGGCCATGTTTAACTGACAGGCTTTGGAGAGGTACTCCAGCACTTACTGTCTATTTTTGTACAAATCTCATGTTCTTGATTAGTATGGGTGTCAAAGGTTATGAAAGAATGTGTCGACTGGGCTTGTATTCACTGGAATTTAGAAGGATGAGAGGGGATCTTTTAGAAACATATAAAATTCTTAAAGGATTGGACAGGCGAGATGCAGGAAAAATGTTCCTGATGTTGTGGGAGTCCCTAACCAGGGCTCACAGATTAAGAATAAGGGGTAGGCCATTTAGGACTGAGATGAGGAAAAACCTTTTTTCACCCAGAGAGTTGTGAATCTGTGGCATTCTCTGCCACAGAAGGCAATGGAGGGCAATTCACTGGATGTTTTCAAGAGAGAGTTAGATTTAGCTCTAAGGGGTAAAGGAATTACGGGAGACACAAAATGCTGGGGTAACTCGGCGGGACAGGCAGCATCTCTGGAGAGAGAAATGGGCGACGTTTCGGGTTGAGACCCTTCTTCAGTGACACCCATTCCTTCTCTCCAGAGATGCTGCCTGTCCCGCTGAGTTACTCCAGCATTTTGTGTAAACCTTCGATTTAAACCGGCATCTGCAGTTCTTTCGTGCACAAGGAAGCAAGGGGTATGGGGAGAAAGCAGGAATGGGGTACTGATTTTTTATGATCAGCCATGAAGGGCCGAATGGCTTACTCCTGCGCCTATTTTTCTATATTTATGGGGTGAAGGCAGGAGAATGGGGTTAGGAGGGAGAGATAGATCAGTCCTGATCGAATGGCGGAATCACACCCACTTCTTCCATTCCTGACTCCCCCCACCATTCCCTTCCATCTGTATTCCATCCTCTGGCTTCACAATTCACACCTCTTCTATCATTACCTCACAGGTCTCTGACCTTTGTTCAACCGTCTGCCTATCAGAAACCACCCTCATCTGTATCTACCCATCACTCACCACCCTCATCTGTATCCACCTATCACTCACCACCCTCATCTGCATACACCTATCACTCACCACCCTCCTTTCCTCCAGCTTATTTTCTCCCTCCCACCCCCGACAATCGGTCTGAAGAAGAGTCCCGACCCTTAACGTCACCTCTCCATGTTCTCCACAGATGCTGCCTGGCCCGCTGAGTTACTCCAGCACTCTGTGAAACGTCACCTCTCCATGTTCTCCACAGATGCTGCCTGACCCGCTGAGTTACTCCAGCACTCTGTGAAACGTCACCCATCCATATTCTCCACAGATGCTGCCTGGCCCGCTGAGTTACTCCAGCACTCTGTGAAACGTCACCTATCCATGTTCTCCACAGATGCTGCCTGACCCGCTGAGTTACTCCAGCACTCTGTGAAACGTCACCTATCCATGTTCTCCACAGATGCTGCCTGACCCGCTGAGTTACTCCAGTATTTTGTGTCTTTTTATGTCTCCAATCTATTCTGGTTTTAGTCAAATAAATCCAGAAAGACGTGCAGGCCTGGTCAGATCGATAAAAAACAGCGGAGGTTGGGGGCTGTGACAGTGTGATAGCGTAAAACTAGTGTGAACTGGTGATCTACGGTCGGCCTGGACTCAGTGGGTCCATGTTTCCAAGCTGTATCTCCAAACTAAACTACACACTGAATTCTGGAAAGAAAATATAAACATTTTCAAAGGTTAAAGTATTTTCCTCTCCTCGTTCCAACTAAAACTAAATCCATACGATATCTACGAGAGATATTATTGATTTCAACTTCCAGCTCAGATGTGGCCACGGATATTTATGACTATCTCACCTGCAGAATCTGTTTACAAACATTTGGATAGAACAGGTAATGTGAGATTCTAGGTATAGCTAGACATTATGATTAAATTACGTCCAGCGAAAAAGAGCAAAATAATACTTAGAAGGCCGACAACATTATTGCAAAAAAAGATGGTAAAAATTGGATTTGCGTCACCTACTTTGAGTTGACAAGGTTACTTCTGTTGTGTTTCCATGGCTTCTAATCCAGTCTCATTCATGCCAACTGGCTGTATTCCCTGAAAGATGGCATGAACTTACAGTTATGTTTTGCACGCACAGAGAAATACTGAACATTCACCATGTCCTCAACTTTCAACCGTGGGGTAGAGGGGATTAGCCACGATAGACACAAAACTTTGGAGTAACTCAGCGGGCCAGGCACCATCTCTGGGGAGAAGGAATGGGTGACGTTTTCGGGTCGAGACTGAAGAAGGGTCTCGACCCGAAACGTCACCCATTTCCTCTCTCCTGAGATGCTGCCTGACCCGCTGAGTTACTCCAGCATTTTGTGTCTACCCCCCTACTGCTGGGTTGTCAGCTGCCCAAGATCCAGGTTGAGCTAGAGGTTGGACAGGCTTGGATTGTTTTCTCTGGAACGCCAAGGGTTATGGTGAGACCTGATCGAAGTACATTGTATAACATTACACGAGGCAGGGATAAGGTGGAACCTACCCTGGAAGTGCACTGCACCATTGTGTCGCCCAGTTCCCCACAATTGCTTCACAATTTGCAACTCTTCAATCCTTATGTCTCACACCTTCTGTGTTTTAGTCTCTGCCCTTTCTAGGAACCAGCGGAACAAAAACCCTCACCTATTACCCATCATGCTTTGTCCTCCCTCGGCTCTTCCCCACCTTTCTTTCCCTCCCCCCCCTATAATTAGACTGAGGAAAGGTCCCGACCCGAAGCGTCCCGACATCCACGTTCTCCAGAGATGCTGCCTGACCTGCTGAGTTACTCCAGCACTCTGTGTTTGGTTGTGTAAACGAGCATGGGCAGTTCCTTCTTTCTACAACCCTGCGTCCAGTATTCTCACTAACAAAGCGGCGCGGTGGCGCAGCGGTAGAGTTGCTGCCTCACAGCGCCAGAGACCCGGGTTCCATCCTGACCACGGGTGCTGTCTGTATGGTGTTCGTACGTTCTCCCCGTGACCTGCGTGGGTTTTCACCGGTTTCCTCTCACGCTCCAAAGACGTGCAGGTTTGTCGGGTTCGGTAAGAATTGTAATTTGTCCCTAGTGTGTGTAGTGTTAGTGCCCCTAGTGTTAGTGTGCGGGGATCACTGGTCGGTGCGGGCTGGGTGGGCCGAAGGCCCCATTTCCGCGCTGTGTCTCTAAACTAAACTATACTAAACTAGGAAGCAGCTGGATGATCTCAGAGCCATCCGGGAATGCGAGAGTTTCCTGGACAGGACCTACTGTGAGGCTGTCACGCCAAGGGTCCAGGTCGAGCGAAGGTGGAAGACCGTTTCAAAGGGGAGTACACGTGGACTACAGGAGACCACGATGGCTGGGCCGATTACAAACAGGTACACCCTCTTGGGAGCTGTCGGGGCAGAAGACACTTCCAGTCCGAGCGGCGGACAGGTCAGTGGCTCCAATCCAGGCAAGGAGACCCGACCGGGGAGACCGAAGTCTGGAAGAGCCATAGTAGTGGGTGACTCCATTGTCCGAGGTAGGGACAGTAGATTCTGTGGCCGCAGGTGGGACTTGAGGATGGTCTGTTGCCTCCCTGGTGCCAGGGTTCAAGACATCATGGACCGGCTTCAGAACATCCTAGCGAGGGAAGGCCATCAACCGGAGGTAGTTATGCACGTGGGCACGAACGACGTCGGGAGGAAGAGGAAGGAGGTGCTGCAATGTGTTTAGAGAGTTAGGAAGAAGACTGAGAAGAAGGACGTCGAGGGTGGTTGTCTCTGGACTGCTACCTGTACCTTGTGCTGGTGAGGGCAGGAACAGAGAGATCGGGGATATGAATGTATGGCTGAGGGGCTGGTGCAGGGAGCAGGGATTTAGATTTGTGGACCACTGGGATGTCTTCTGGGGTAGGGGTGACCTGTACAAAAGGGACGGGTTACACCTTAACAGCAGGGGGACCAACATTCTGGCAGGTAGGTTTGCTAGTGCTACACGTGTGGCTTTAAACTAAGTAGTGGGGGGGAGGGGTTGGCAAATTGGGAATATGAAGATGGAGTTAAAGGGGAAGCGAATACAGGAGAAATTGCAAAAGACTCTAGAATAAATGGGAAGGATAAATTCTAGATGGGATAAGAGAGTAAGGTCAGGGCCAATGGTGACCGACCGGTGTGAGAGGGGAGGTGAATAACAAAGTTAAAGTATTGTATTTAAATGCGCGAAGTATAAAAAATAAAGTGGATGAGCTTGAGGCTCAGTTAGACATTGGCAAGTATGATGTTGTGGGAATCACAGAGACATGGCTACAAGAGGACCAGGGCTGGGCAGAGGGGCTGGGGTTGCTCTGTTGGTAAGGAATGATATTCATTCCCTTGCAAGGGGTGACATAGAATAGTAAGATTAAATGAGAACTTACCAGTTCGAAGTTTGATCTGTATTTTATGAGGAGTTACTATGAGGGACTACGTGAAGACCCCGTCCTGCACGCATGCGCGACATTCTTCAAAGCAGCGGTGTGGATTCACAGAAAAAACACAACGATTGAAATAAATATAGTAAAGAAAAAAATAAGAACTTGATTACCAGTTGATCTGTATAAAAAAGGGTGGGAGCGGAGGGCACGTAGTCCCTCATAGTAACTCCTCATAAAATACAGATCAAACTTCGAACTGGTAAGTTCTCATTTAATCTTACTATTTTATTTCGGAGTCACGTGAGTGACTACGTGAAGACTTCAAAGCTCTGTGATTCCGAACCGTGTACCAGCTCATGCTTCACTCACTGTCTGAAGACCTTAGAGGGAGGAAGTATGTTATCGCAATAAAGAGCCTGTTTGTGAACAAAAAAGGTTTATTAATGACAACAAAAAACAGAGAGCTCCCCAGGGCTCAAATTAAATATTATCTGCAGACTCTAAAATTCTGTCTGCAAATGTAGCAGGTTCCGCCAGCGGTTTATTATAAAACCTTTGGAAAGTTCTTTCCGAGGACCATCCTGCTCTGGCCAGTATATGGTCCATAGGCACGTCCATTCGACTTGCCGCCGACGTAGATGCAGCCCTGGTGGAGTGAGATTTGAAAACATTGGTATTTACTCCCGCGGACTTAAGCACCTGCTTGAGCCACCTTGAAATGGTTTGGCTCGTCACCTGACCATGAGGCTTCTTGTGGCTTATCCATAAGGCTTTTTCTCTCCCTCTTAAGTTGAGTGTTGTGTCTATGTAATTGGCGAGATGGGTCTTGGCACACAGCCGTGGGTCAGATAAATATGTGCAGAACTCCATAACTGGAGGCGTGGTACCTGGTCTAGTTTGTTTGACCAGTCCCTGAATGTGGAATGTGAAACAGTCCAATGTTTCTGTCATGCTGTCCAGCCTCAGAAGGTGGAGGGATTGTACCCTTTGAGCTGACACTAGTGCCATGAGCATGACTGATTTCAGTGTAAGTTGTTCCAGCGTGAGTGCCCTGGGTGCTGGAACCAAATAAGCTGACAACGCACTCCTGGCTGTATTTATGGCGCTGTAGCTGAGTCCTTCCCGATGTAATCCAACCAGGAATTCTACAACACTGGTGGGTGTTGCTGTAGTGTAGGTAGTTCCTGTTTCGGAGCAATACCGTTCCCATTTTCTTATGTTGGTCAGGTATTGTCGCCTGGTGGACTCCCGGTGGGATGCGGTCATCATGTTGATGGCGTCCTCAGACAGTCCCAGGCCCAGTATAGGTCTTTTTAGAATCTGCAAGCCAGGAGATTGACTCTGTCATGGCACGGGTGACTAATGCCTGACACTGGGTGGATTAATAATTCCGGACTGCTGGGGAATTCCAACGGTGTTTCGACAGCCATGTCGAGGGCCACTGGGAACCATGGCTGTGTAGGCCAGTCGGGTATTATCAAGATTCCTGAAGCGGAATCCAATTGAATCTTGCGTAACACCCGACTGATGAGGCAGAAGGGTGGAAAAGCATAAAAGAACATTTTCCCCCAATACAGCGTGAATGCATCAACTGCTGCTGCCTCAGGGTCTGGTTCCCAAGCGACATACGTTGGTACCTGGTGATTTAGCCTGGATGCAAATAGATCGATATCTGGTGTGCCATATTGTTTTGTAATTTCGGCAAATACTTTGGGATTTAACATCCATTCGATGTTATCGTTAAATTTGCGTGACCTGGTGTCTGCCACTGTATTTTGCTTACCTGGTAGGTAAGTTGCTGATAACCAAGTATGTCTTTCGACACACCATTGCCAGATTATGTTGACCAATTTGTCACACGATGTTGACTTTATACCACCCATGTGGTTGATATAGGCCACCACCGTGGTATTATCTAATTGCAACCGGACATGTGCATGATGCGTATTAGATGAATATGCTTTTAAACCATAAAACGCACCCAACATTTCTAAATAGTTGATACCTCGTGTCTGTAGGCAAGATGATTCAGAATTAGTCCATCTGCCCCCTGTGCTGGATTGCATGTTAGTTGCTCCCCAACCCAAAGCACTGGCATCCGTTTGAATGGTTAATACTGGGTTAGTGATAATTATGGGACTGGAACTGAGGCTAATGTTCCTTGTCCACCATTGTAACTCTGTAATGGATTCAGCAGTTAAATACATAGCTCGGTCAAAGTGACCTGAGTTTTGCTTTAGTGCGTGCACTTTTGCTCTTTGTAAATTTTGGTAGTGCAAAGGCCCTAATTGTACAGCTGGAAAGGCTGCTACCATTTTGCCAATAACTCTAGCTACCTGCCGTATGGTTGGCTGACGTTTATGCATTAGTTCGTGGCATGATAGTGCCAATTTTGATGCTTTCCCCTTTGGCAGAGTTACAACCATGCGAACAGTATCAATCGTAAATCCAAGATAGTCCATGGTAGTGGACGGTGTAAGATTGGATTTATCTGGATGTATGACAAACCCCAAAGTTTCAAACAAACGTTTGGTGGCTGCTACTGCCAAAATAGCTGTCTCCAAGGTTTTCCCTACTATTAAAATGTCGTCTAAGTACGCCATGACTATATGCTTTTGTTTTCTTAATAACGCCAAGGCGGGTTTTAAGATTTTAGTGAACAACCTTGGAGCGGAGGTTAGTCCATTTGGTAAGACTTTAAATTGCCATAGCTGTTTCATCCAGATAAATTTTAAATATTTACGGTGCTCCTTGTGTATGGGTACTGAGTAGTAGGCATCTTTTAAATCAATGCCTGCTAGAAAGTAACCTGTAGAAATCAAAAGTCTGGCGGTTTCAAAAGTTTCCATCTTAAAATGTGTATACTTAACTGAGTCGTTTAACGTAGTTAAGTCAATGATGATGCGACATCCACCATCTTTTTTAGTTTTGGTGAAAATATTAGACACAAATTCCAAAGGTTCATGATTTGTTCTTTCAATGACACCTTTTGCTAGTAGCCTCACAAGTTCAGCTTGACCCTCTTGTTTGTCTTTGACTGAGAGGGTGAATACCCTTTGGGGTATGTGCTGAACTGGCGGAACGTTTTCATGAACAAATTCAATCTTATAACCATGAATGCAGGTTAGTATGTATTTGTCATTAGTAATGGTTTCCCATGCATCCAAAAACAAGTGCAATCTCCCCCCTGATAATATAGAGCCCCTACTGCTCATATGCCGAGAGGTACCAGACCCACCTACCTCCATGGTTATTGGTATTAATTTTTCTTCTGCCTCTTCGCTAGACGATGAGGTGTCTGCTGGGCTGTAGAGGGCTGCTGTTGACGTTGATGTTGTTGTTGTTGGGGGTGGCACATTTTCCATGGGGTCCGCTCTGGGCCCTGGCCTAAAAAAGGCTTACGGGGAATAATTGCGGACCCCGAGCTTTCACCAGTCCCATATGGTGGTCTATGACTGGTGGACGCCGTGAGGTACTGCCGCCTGGGTTTGTTAGGTCTGCTCGGTCCTAAACCTACCCTCACGAGACCAAAGGTCTTGGATTCTTCCTCTAGGTCTTTCACCTTTTTTGGAAGATCCTTCCCAAAGAGCAGAATTGGAGGTTCTGAACCCGGTGTTTTGCAGAGTCCCGCAAACTTAGGGTTGAGGGCAGGCTTGATGTTTTCCTTCCGTAAGATATTTATCTGGTATTGGGTGGTACACAGCAGAGCTAATGTGTCTTGCTGGTTTGTGGAAATGTCCACCCCATCAATGGACCGAGCATATGATGTTATCCCTGCAGTCAGGAGTTTAAGGATCTTCTGGAGCTTCAACTCCAGGGTCCTGATATTCGGCCCCAAATGTCCCCAAATTTGGCTGTTTACAGCTGGTACATTTAATGATGTACAATTTTCTGGGGCTGTGTATAGCTCAAGAGCCTCATTGACCACCCGTTCTTGTAGGGGTTTTGAGGACAGGTGGTCAATGCTGGCTGCAAGTTTCGGCTCTAAAGGCCGACCCCCTCGTGGAATGACCACGTAGCGGTTGACCACCCCCAGCAGCTCTTCCTGATCCTGTACACTCTGCGTACTCCGGACATCTTCAGCCAACAACCCCTCTTCTTGACCAGCCCAGGCCTGGTCGCCACTGCTGCCTTCATTAGAAGGTGACACAATGGCCAGTGCCCCTAAAGGGTACTGCGGGAGTGCCTGGGCGCTCTGAGCCCTCCCTTGGCGAGTCTGCTGCTGCTCTCTTAGCAGGTCTCGCTGGAGCATTTGCTCCATAAGCCGTTCCATTCGGCTTAGGCGGCTGCCAGAGCCGCTGTGTAGCGGTGTAGCATCTTCATCCGAAACGTCGGACACTACCGCCCGGTTCTGGCTGCAGGTACCTCCAGCTCGCTGCTCAGGCTGCACTAGCGATGCTGGGCTCGGCTCGGTAGTTGCTGCCGCCTCTTGCCCCCCCTCCAAAGAACGTTCCTCAACGGGAAACGAACGGGGGCGAACTGCAATTTTCCTTCCTCTGGTCTTGCTCATCTTGGGTCGCCAATGCTTCCTAAAGCAGAGCACAGAGAAATATTCACGGCCACAGTAGAACTTACCTGTCGGCCCGACTTTTTAAATTGTAGCGGGAGCACCTTGGACTCCCGTTCGTCGCGGGTGCATTGCGTGAACGCTAATGTCGCGCATGCGTGCAGGACGGGGTCTTCACGTAGTCACTCACGTGACTCCGAAATAAAATCAGGAGATGTAGAATCAGTATGGATAGAAATGAGTAATTGTAAGGGTAAAAAGACCCTAATGAGAGTTATCTATAGGCCCCCAAAAAGTAGCCTCGACATAGGGTGCAAGTTGAATCAAGAGCTAAAATTGGCATGTCGAAATGTAATGCTACGGTGGTTATGGGAGATTTCAACATGCAGGTAGACTGGGAAAATCAGGTTGGTAATGGACCCCAGGAAAGAGAGTTTGTGGAGTGCCTCCGAGATGGATTCGTAGAACAGCTTGTACTGGAGCCTACCAGGGAGAAGGAAATTCTGGATTTAGTGTTGTATAATGAACCTGATTTGATAAGGGAACTCAAGGTAAAAGAACCATTACGAGGCAGTGATCATAATATGATAAGATTTAATCTACAAATTGAGAGGGAGAAGGGAAAATCGGAAGTGTCAGTATTACAGTATAGCAAAGGGGATTACAGAGGCATGAGGTAGGAGCTGGCCAGATTTGACTGGAGGGAGGCCCTAGCAGGGAAGATGGTGGAACAGCAATGGCAGGTATTCCTGGGAATAATGCAGAGGTTGCAGGATCAATTTATCCCAAAGAGGAGGAAAGATTCTAAGGGGAGTAAGAGGCACCCGTGGCTGACAAGAGAAGTCAAGGATAGCATAAAAATAAATGAGAATAAGTATAACATAGCAAAGAAGAGTGGGAAGCCAGTGGATTGGGACTCTTTTAAAGAGCAACAGAAGATAACTAAAAAGGCAATACAGGGAGAAAAGATGAGGTACGAGGGTAAGCTAGCCAATAATATAAAGGAGGATAGTAAAAGCTTCTTTAGGTATGTGGAGAGGAAAGAAATAGTTAAGGCAAATGTGGGTCCCTTGAAGACAGAAGCTGGGGAATTTATTTCGGGGAACATGGAAATGGCACTTTGGTCTGTCTTCACTGAGGAGGATACAAACAATCTCCCAGATGTTCTAGTGGCCAGATATCCTAGGGTGACGGAGGAACTGAAGGAAATTCACATTAGGCAGGAAATGGTGTTGGGTAGACTGATGGCTGATAAATCCCCAGGGCCTGATGGTCTGCATCCCAGGGTACTTAAGGAGGTGGCTCTAGAAATCGTGGATGCATTGGTGATCATTTCCAATGTTCTATAGATTCAGGATCAGTTCCTGTGAATTGGAATGTAGCTAATGTTATCCCACTTTTTAAGAAAGGAGGGAGAAAACAGGAAATTATAGACCAGTTAGTCTGACATCAGTGGTGGGGAAGATGCTGGAGTCAATTATAAAAGACGAAATTGCGGAGCATTTGGATAGCAGTAACAGGATCGTTCCGAGTCAGCATGGATTTACGAAGGGGAAATCATGCTTGACTAATCTACTGGAATTTTTTGAGGATGTAACTAGGAAAATTGACAGGGGAGAGCCAGTGGATGTGGTGTACCTCGACTTTCAGAAAGTCTTCGACAAGGTCCCACATAGGAGATTAGTGGGCAAAATTAGAGCACATGGTAATGGGGGTAGGGTCCTGACATGGATAGAAAATTGGTTGACAGACAGAAAGCAAAGAGTGGGGATAAATGGGTCCCTTTCAGAATGGCAGGCAGTGACTAGTGGGGTACCGCAAGGCTCGGTGCTGGGATCGCAGCTATTTACAATATACATTAATGACTTGGATGAAGGGACCAAAAGTAACATTAGCAAATTTGCAGATGACACAAAGCTGGGTGGTAGTGTGAACTGTGAGGAAGATGCTATGAGGTTGCAGGATGACTTGGACAGTCTGTGTGAGTGGGCGGATGCATGGCAGATGCAGTTTAATGTGGATAAGTGTGAGGTTATCCACTTTGGTGGTAAGAATAGGAAGGCAGATTATTATCTGAATGGTGTCAAGTTAGGAAAAGGGGATGTACAATGAGATCTGGGTGTCCAAGTGCATCAGTCACTGAAAGGAAGCATGCAGGTACAGCAGGCAGTTAAGAAAGAAAATGGGATGTTGGCTTTCAAAAGAGGAGTTGCGTATAGG
Source organism: Rhinoraja longicauda (assembly GCF_053455715.1). Lineage (NCBI taxonomy): Eukaryota > Metazoa > Chordata > Chondrichthyes > Rajiformes > Arhynchobatidae > Rhinoraja > Rhinoraja longicauda. The sequence continues at coordinate 33,878,254 of NC_135970.1, forward strand.
AGCAAAGAGGTCTTTCTCCAGTTGTACAGGGCCCTAGTGAGACCGCACCTGCAGTACTGTGTGCAGTTTTGGTCTCCGAATTTGAGGAAGGATATTCTTGCTATTGAGGGCGTGCAGCGTAGGTTTACTAGGTTAATTCCTGGAATTGCTGGACTGTCGTATGTTGAAAGACTGGAGCAACTAGGCTTGTATACACTGGAATTTAGAAGGATGAGAGGGGATCTTATTGAAACATATAAGATTATTAAGGGGTTGGACACGTTAGAGGCAGGAAACATGTTCCCAATGTTGGGGGAGGCCACAGTTTAAGAATAAGGGGTAGGCCATTTAGAACGGAGATGAGGAAAAACCTTTTCAGTCAGAGAGTTGTAAATCTGTGGAATTCTCTGCCTCAGAAGGCAGTGGAGGCCATTTCTCTGAATGCATTCAAGAGAGAGCTAGATAGAGCTCCTAAGGATAGCGGAGTCAGGGGGTATGGGGAGAAGGCAGGAACGGGGTACTGATTGAGAATGATCAGCCATGATCACATTGAATGGTGGTGCTGGCTCGAAGGGCCGAATGGCCTCCTCCTGCACCTATTGTCTATTGTCTATTGTCTATTGTTTAAACTAAAGCAGTGAGTTCCATACCTACTCCGAAGGTCTGACTTTCTCCGGCACTCCATCCCCAATGGGAACACGAGCTATCGATCCGTATGAAGCCTGGATGGACAATCTGTTTGGGAAAAAGAAGCACCAAAGCACTTGTGATAAATCGGTACGCAGATGATCGGTTCAGTTTTGGTTTAGATTTACTTTACTCTAGTTTAAAGATACAGGGCGGAAACAGGCCCTTCGGCCCAACGTGTCCGCGCCGGCCAGCGATCCCCGCACACCAACACCATCCGACACACACACTAGGGACAATTTACAATCTTTACCCAAGCCAATTAGCCTACAAACCCGTACTTCCTTGGAATGTGGGAGGAAACCAGAGCACCTGGAGAAAAGCCACACGGGTCACGGGGAGAACGTACAAACTCCGTACAGACAGCACCCGTAGTCAGGATGGAGCCTGGGCCTCTGGCGCTGCGCCACCGTGCCGCCACACTGTTGACAGAGTGTTTTGCGTGCCATCTAGTCAGATTAGACATAGAACAATGAAGCCGAACTCAAGCACTATAGATTGAGCCCTAATAGATATGGCAATTGATGGGTTTGGGAACAAGCTGGGAGGGTGTGCTATCTTCACAAGGAATTAAATTGACTTTGAATTGAGAGACTGGAAGCAGGCCCATCAAGCCCACATCACCCACCGACCACCCGTTCACACTAGTTATTCATCACCCCCACTCCCTGCACAACAGGGGCAATTTTACCACGGGCCACTGACCTACAAACCTGCAGGTCTTTGGGATGTGGGAGGAAACCGGAGCACCCGGAGAAACCCACGCAGGTCACAGGGAGAACGTGCAAACTCCACACAGGCAGCACCCGGTGAGAATCTTACTGGGGTCTCTGGAGCTGTGGGACAACAGGTCTACCCGCTGCACCACTGCGCTGACCTCCCCTACCCCCTCCCCCCGCCCCCACCCCCTCCCCCCACCCCCTCCCCTCCCCTCCCCCCACCCCCTACCCACACCCCACCCCCCTCCCCCCACCCCCTCCCCCCACCCTCACCCCCTCCCCCCATACCCACCCCCTCCCCCCACACCCACCCCCTCCCCCCACACCCACCCCCTCTCCCCACCCCCTCCACCCACCCCCTCCCCACCCCAACCTCTCCCCCCAACCCCTCCCCCCACCCCCTCCACCCAAAGAATCTCAGTCATAGATCAGACGGCAGATAGTGCTGAGATCTATCTAATTGCACATTTCTAACTCACCTCTGCATGTGTGAATAAGTTTCATCACAGTTGTACAGAATTATCACCACACGAACTCCGGTAGGCAGCCCCTGCAAAAGCTACTGAAGTCTTCTCATTTCAACCTCCATAAAAATGGTCTTGCGGTTTAGTTTAGAGATCCAGTCCAGGAACAGGCTTATTGTCAAATGTACCGAGGTACAATGACAAGCTTTTATTTGTGTGCTAACTAGTCAGCGGCAGCTCTGGCCCCTTAGTTACCCTCTGTTTGAGTGGCACTGCTGCGATGCACATGTGTTAAAGAGAATTAAAAAAGGAGTCTTTAAAACCGAGTGTGCAGGAAGGAACAGCAGACGCTGGTTTAAAACGAAGATAGACGCAAAAAGCTGGAGTAACTCAGCAGGACAGGTAGCATCTCTGGAGAGGAATGGGTGATTTTTCGGGTCAAGACTTTAAAAGGCATTTCGCATCTTTAAAAGAGAGCCTTTAACCAGTTCAGAATTAAAGGACATTCTTTTAAGAAGGAGATGAGGAGAAATTCCTTTAGTCCGATGGTGGTGAATCTGTGGAATTCTTTGCCGCAGAAGATTGTGGAGGCCAAGTCAGTGGATATTATTGAGGCAGAGTTCTTGATTAGTACGGGAGTCAGGGGTTATGGGGAGAAGGCAGGAGAATGGGGTTAGGATGGAGAGATAGTTCAGCCATGATTGAATGGCGGGGTAGACTTGATGGGCCGAATGGCCTAATTCTGTTCCTGTTGCTTGCGACCTTATGACCTTAACCCCTTCCACACCGACACAAGCCTCTCTCTGCCTGTGATTTTAACAGGTAGTTACTGAGCGCTGCAGGCATTCGGCAGAGTCACGAGGAGCATGGAGTTGAGGTCTTGCTCCAACTGGCCATAATGTGAGGGAGAGCAGCGGGTGCCCCAGCTCACACCCCCTCACTCCACCGCTAACTCCACCGCCATGTCAACAATCACAAGGTGAAGCCAACCCCTTTTCAATGTGGCAACTGTCCTCCTCAACCACCAAAGAGCTATTGACTGATGGAAAGACACAGCATGGTAACTGGCCCTCCAGCCCACACCGACCATTGACCACCTGATCGCACTAGTTCTACGTCATCCCACTTTCTCATCCGCTCCCTACACTCTAGCGGCAATTTACAGCGTGACAATTAGAAACATCGAAAACAGGTGCAGGAGTAGGCCATTCGGCCCTTTGAGCCAGCACCGCCATTCAATATGATCATAGCTAATCATCCAAAATCAGTACCCCGTTCCTGCTTTCTCCCCTAATCCTTTGATTCCATTACCCCTAAGTGCTAAATCTAACTCTCTCTTGAAAACATCCAGTAAATCGGCCTCCACTGCCGCCTGTGGCAGAGAATTCCACAGATTCACAACTCTCTGGGTGGAAAAAGTTTTTCCTCATCTCATACCCCCTGACTCCGCTATCCTTAAGAGCTCTATCTAGCTCTCTCTTGAATTCAGAGAATTGGCCTCCACTGCCTTCTGAGGCAGAGAATTCCACAGATTCACAACTCTCTGGGTGGAAAAAGGTTTTTCCTCGTCTCAGCCCTAAATGGCCTACCCCTTATTCTTAAACTGTGACCCCCGATTCTGGACTCCCCCAACATGGGAAACATTTTTCCTGCATCTACCCTGTCCAATCCCTTATTAATTTTATATGTTTCTATTGACCTACAAACCAACCCACGCGGGCACGTCTTTGGTATGTGGGAGGAGACCCAAGTGGTTACAGGGAGAACGTGCAAACTCCACGCAGCCAGCACCCGAGGTCAGGATCGAACCCGGGTCTCTGGCACTGAGTGGCAGCGGCTCTACCAGCTTCGCCCGTAGTGTGATCATCTGCATTGCACAAACTACGTGGTACTCCATTAATTCAAACAATAATGTGCATACAATTATTTATTTAATGAAAATCCTGATATCCAAATTTGTATAGTGCAGCCAATACAATCTTTACATGTAAATCTTACAAAATTAAACACAGCATTTTTTAAATATTATATTCCAGGCCCAAGCAAGTATCAATGATTACTTTATGTCTTTTTTATGCTTCAGGTTTTTAAAATTTACATGCACACGCAGACACGCGTGTACACTCACACACACACACACGCGCATGGCGTACACATGTAAAAGGTTCTTTGTTCGTTGCTTCAGGCAAGACACTGTAAACTGGTTGTTCAACATTAAAACATAACTGGTCCAAAAAAAGCCTCACAGAGTAATAATAATCTCACATTTTCGCGGAACAGCAATTAGTTACAGTAGAACAAGACAGTATCTTGTTTCTTGGATTCTTGATCGAGATACAGGTTTGCAAATACCTTAAACGTTGAGTCGGGAGAAGAACTGGTTTGAAACATATGCTGGAAGGGGCAGATGGTAAATTAGCAAACATCGCTACATTCGACAGCGGGTGTGGAAACCACAGCAGCTACCAGTCTTGGTATTGTTCTCAACAAAATACTTCAACACTGCCACGCCATAACGAAATAACTTTGTTAAATCATGCAAAAAAACATCTGGGACTGAAAAATAAAAAAACCAAAATGGTTCTCTGAACCCAATCAGCAAAACCATTTTCTGCAAGCTTTATTTCAAAAATGAGCTGGTTATCAATCAGTCCTTGGCAAAACGTGTAAGTACAAGTTACATGCAGCATAGAGTTATTCAGTAATACAAAATACAGAGCAATTTAGCTATCAAAATATATCTGGGCATTCACTGGGGTTAGTACTTCACGATAGTTCAGCAAGGGTTCCTGAGAACAGAGTGCGTTCCTTTAGTTTGTAAACTGCGTTCTGACCTTGGCCACCTAAATGGACTCCAATCACGGACAGTGTGACGTTTTAGCGGGAAGTTAAACTACAGCCAAACATGATCTGTAAAAAGGAGGACAAATTGTGTTCTGCCTGTACAGTTGCTTTGTAGTTCCCTCGTTGGGACGTTGCCCCAGCCTGATTCTTTCTGGCTGATATTTGTATCTTTGTCCCCAAATATCTTAGCCCGGCCCGTACTCTTAATAGAATGGTAAAGGCATGTGATAGACACAAAATGCTGGAGTAACTCAGCGGGACAGGCAGCATCTCTGGAGAGAAGGAATGGGTGACATTTCAGGTCGAGACTCTTCTACTTCATATCTTTCATTCGTTGTTCTTTATCTCTCTACATCACCGTCTATACCTCTCGTTTCCTTTATCCCAAACTAGTCTGAAGAAGGGTCTCGACCCGAAACGTCGCCCATTCCTTCTCTACAGAGATGGTGCCAGTCCCACTGAGTCACTCCAGCTTTTTGTGTCTATTTTTGGTTTAAAACAGCATCTGCAGTTCCTTCCTACACAGTACTAAATCCTACTGCCCAGCATCTCTGGAGAGAAGGAATGGGTGACGTTTCGGGTCAGACATATTTAGGGCATTGGGAGCACTATGAAATGTTGAGAGTTTATCGATGCAGTATGGAAACAGGTCCCTCACTCCCTAATCTCCGACACTATAATAATGTCTGATTAGTACAAGTGTCAGGGGTTATGGGGAGAAGGCGGGAGAATGGGGTTGAGAGGGGAGAGTTAGATCAGCCATGATTGAATAGCGGACTAGACTTGATGGGCCGAATGGCCGAATTCTGCTCCCAGAACTTGCGAGCACATTTATATTGTCTTTATCACCATTATGAAAATATGAGCATGACTTTACACTGGTATTGCTAATATTACAAATGTTATGAATTGGCTTATAATATTTCTCCAAAGTTTGTTATGATCAGAGATACAGCATGGAGATGGCTTCAGATAACAATCAAGGAAATGTTTGTCACTGTGAGAGTTTACTGTTTGGGTTTTTAGTTTTTAGTTTTGGAGATACAACATGGAAACAGGCCCTTCGGCCCACTGAGTCCACGCCAACCATCGATCGCACGTTCACACTGGTTCTATGTTATCTCACATTCTCATCCGCTCCCTACACACCAGGGGGCAATTTACAGAGGGCCAATTAACCTACAATCCCGCACGTCTTTAGGACATGCCAGGTCACCCACAAGGTCACAGTGAGAACGTGCAAACTTCACACAGACAGCACCCGAGGTCAGGATCGAACCTGGGTCTCTGGCGCTGCGAGGCAGTGGCTCTACCCACTGTGCCACCGTGCCGCCCACAGTGGAGAGGATTACTTGATGGTAGGACACTTATAAGGAGGTGTCAGGTGTGATTGCAAAGGGTCATAGGGCAGGGATACAGGCCGTTTGGCCCAACTTATCCATGCCGACCAAGGTGCTTGTCCCACCTGCCCGCGTTTGGTCCATATCCTTCGAAACCTTTTCTATCCATATTCCATCACGAGATTTAAATGGACAACCAGTGAGACAAAGAAGCAGAAGTCTAAGGCCATGGTAATGTAAATGCTGAAATGGTTTATTAACGAGGGATCCCTTGTGACCAATAATGCACAATATGAGGATACTGTGGTAATGCATGAGGATAACGGGTAAAATATTTAAGTTCCAGGGGTGGGAGTTATTCAAGGCCACACTTTCTTTGCTGTGAATAGCAAGGAATTGCCTGAAGTCTGTGCATGTCAGTGTATTTACAATGATGAGTGGAAGGTATTTATTCACCAAGTGCTGGAGTAACTCAGCAGGTCAGGCAGCATCTCAGGAGAGAAGGAATGGGCGACGTTTCGGGTCGAGACCCTTCTTCAGTCTGTACCAGCATCTGCAGTTGTTTTCTTACACGACAACGATGAGTGAAGAACTCTCTCTAAAAGTACCCAAGACAGCACAAATGAAAGATGTGTGGAAGTGGCCAAGATGGAACCATTGGAGATTGCCCAAGCGATCATTAATGTTGTGCCCTCATCGTGACAGAGTGATGCAGCGTGGAAGCAGGCCCTTCGGCCCAACCTACCCATGCCGACCAACATGCCCCACCTACACTAGTCCCTACCTGCCTGTGTTTGGCCGGGATCCCTCTAAACCCATCCTATCAAAAGTACCTGTCCAAATGTCTCTTAAATGTTGCGACAGTCCCTGCCTCAACTACCTCCTGCATCAGCTTGGTACAGAAACATGCCGCTTACAGAATCCGTGAGGAAACATTATTAACATGAGCAAAGTTTATGGAGAGGCACAAAGGCCGGAAATCTTTCAACGTAAAATTTCACTGGTTTTCCTGTGGACTTAGGAAAGAAACAGGTGAGCGAGGTGGATTATTCCCGCTTATGAGAGGGGATCTTATCGAAACGTATAAGATTATTAAGGGGTTGGAGGCAGGAAACATGTTGCCAATGTTGGGGGAGTCCAGAACCAGGGGCCACTGTTTAAGAATAAGGGGTAGGCCATTTAGAACTGAGATGAGGAAAAACTTTTTCAGTCAGAGAGTTGTAAACCTGTGGAATTCTCTGCCTCAGAAGGCAGTGGAGGCCAATTTTCTGAATGCATTCAAGAGAGAGCTAGATAGAGCTCTTAAGGATAGCGGAGTCAGGGGGTATGGGGAGAAGGCAGGAATGGGGTACTGACTGAGAATGATCAGCCATGATCACATTGAATGGCGGTGCTGGCCCGAAGGGCCGAATGGCCTCCTCCTGCATCTATTGTCTATTGTCTATTGTCTTTTGGATCCTAAATTTAATTTCCAAGTTGTAACCTATCAATCATTTTATTCTGACCCAATCTTCGAAGGACTTATGGCATTGTGAACCACATGTGGGTGTTAATCAGTAGGGCGAATTCACAATGGACAATAAACAGGCCCGTCATTCCACCGCCCATCGGTTACATGGCTGTAAAGCATGGATGAATGGAAGCGATTGTCTCACAGGCAAGGGTAGAACCCGTAAACCACCCATAAACCAAAGGTAGACACTACCTGCTGGAGTAACTCAGCGGGACAGGCAGCATCTATGGAGAGAAGGAATGTGTGACGTTTCAGGTCGAGACCCTTCTTCAGACTGAGGGTCAGGGGAGAGGGAGGCACAGAGATAAGGAAGGGTACAAAGACTATGCGAGGTGTGAAAAGGACAGATCAAAGCAGACGGTGATCAAGGGAATGTAGAATGGTTCATTGTGAGCTGAGGGGGGAGAAGGTGACAACGAGGCAGAAAAATTGCTCAGGAGGACAGTGAAACCAGTCGGAGAACGAGGGTGAGGGAGGGACGGCAGTGAAACTAGTCTTTAGTCTCCCACTCCCCTGACTCTCTGTCTGAAGAAGAGTCCCGACCCGAAACGTCACCCATTCCTTCTCTCCAGAGATGCTGCCTGTCCCGCTGAGTTACTCCAGCAGTTTGTGTCTATCTTCAGTATAGACCAACACCTGCATTTCCTTCCTACACGTTCCATTTTTGCCAGAACTTTAGCATTAGCTAAAGTTGTAGCATTTTTGCTTACAAAATGGTGTAATCAAGAACTGAAACTGTTCAGAAAGATTCATGGTCGCGGAAACACAAATCATACTTCGAGCAGAGAACAAAAAAAAATCCCTTTGTGATTTTTTTAGAAATCTATTGTGAGAATACTTAAGAAAGTAAAACATCGTATCATTGTTAATAACAATGCCCAGTTCATGACTGAAATCATGATATTTGAGTGCATTGTCTTTATTTTGCAGACCCATTTACAGAAAAGGCATTTATTTGAGGACATTTCTTGCAATTATACATCCAAGCAACAGGTATCTTTTGGAATCAAAGTACTGATAAAGGTGTTCAGATTCCTATAATCCATAAGGCCAGTCAGTGACATACAATCCTTCGAACTGCATAGTAAACAATTTAATTGCACTGACCATCGACTGATCAAACGTGCCAGTGGATAAATCAAATCCTTTGAGGAGCATGCTGCCGACAATTCATCCAAATTTGTGGCATTATATGGAACACTGTGTTATTTTAGCTCTGCATTGATTTTGTAGATAAGATAAAGTCCTAGAATGATGGTAGATAGATACATCCTTAACATTCGATTTGGTAGTCTTACAACAGACCTTTATAAGCCATGACCCTTTCAGAAGTGCAATCGCAATATAGACTATCTATACCTTCAACCATTATAAACTATCTGTTACTCTGTAAATCACAGGCCATTTATAGCGGAGATATAATCAAATGAGGAAACATGCCGGGGTGTGGATATTGATGTATATGCGTAGCTCTGCACATCACAACATACATTGGTTGAGGAAAGGCTGTTAGGTGCCACATGCAAAAACGCCCGCACATTACAACACCCTGACAGCAGGAGATGGAGGTCAGATATCTTCAACCAAGCCAGGAATAAAAAGACGTCATAAACAGAGCGAAAGTCTCAAATGTAAACTCTCCTGCGCTCAAGACTAGGTACGAACTGTGTCTGGGCAGAATGTCAGGTCTGACAGCATCTACCTGCTCCGAACAAGCTCAGAGAAAAACGCTGAGGCCACACAAGGTCACTTGAAACCAACATCTCCCCGATGTTGGCTGCACCCTGGCAGGTTATGCAAGGAACAAACTATGGTTTTCTGAGGCACTCTGTGCATGAACTCAAACATTTCTCATCCTGTTTGGTCATCTCGATGGGGTTCAGGCAGGGGACAATCGCCTTATGTTTCCTGCGCATTTGTGCGTTACTTTCAGTTATGTGTCGAGCTGCCTGAATTTAACGCCCCATAACCTCAAGCATTAAAAACGAACTCAAAATATGAATGAGGGATTGCCCGGTAGTTGGAAGAGATATGGTGAAAAGGTGATCAAAATCCTCATTTGCCACTGAATACATTTGCAATCCTCACCTTTCCCCTCCCAAAGCCTGCTCAGCCGATGGCTAAATGCATTTACACGCAACAAACCACCAGAAACTGAAGATAATCTACCGAGGATGCACGGTGATCTAGTCATCTTCGTACCACTGCTTGGACATTTTGCCGATCATTAAACAAGTGGACAGCTCCTACATGTGTTTCCACTAAAACCAAAGGCACAGAGGAAAAAAAAATAGTAAAGCCAAACCAAAAATCTGAGGGAAAAATTAATTTGTAAAACTCACTCTGATAATCAATGTGTCTTGTCACATTAGCTTTGGCCATTTTAACTTTAAAATAAATAGCTAAAGTTCTGGCCATGATTTAGGGTTTTTTGATCAGCAGTGTTTGTTTGCGGTTGAATGCAGACATTCAGCGCAGGACCTGCAAACTAGTCTGTGCCTCTGCTCATTTCCACTCCTTTTAGTTTTCGGAGTGGAGGAAGGCCCCTTCAGCCCGCCGAGTCTAGGCCGACCAACGATCACCCGTTCAAAGCGGTCCCGTGCTACCCCACTCCCTACGCACTCCGAGTCAATTTACAGAGGGGGCCAATTGAGCTACAAACCCGCACGTCTTTGGGATGGGGGAGGAAACCGGAGCACCCGGAGGAAAGCCCACGCGGTCACAGAGAAAAGGTGCAAACTCCACGCCGGCAGGGCCCAGCGTCGGGATCGAACCCAGGTCTCTGGCATCGTGAGGCAGCAGCTCTATCAGCTGCGCCACTGTTCCATGTCACTCTCTGCACAGAGAATCAAGTAATCTTGGAAAGGCATTTCCCAGATACTTGGCACGGGGTTTTTGTTCAAACAGTTTATTGTTTGCCTCATTCGGTAGATTGAGCTGGTGTGTAGGGTGAATGAGCAAACATCGGCATCTTGCCAGGGACCGGCTCTGTGGATCACAGGGCCTTTCTTTGCCTCCTTTTTGGAGGAGATCGCAGAGGGGAGAACGTGCAAACTCCACGAAGGCAGTGCTCGAGGTCAGGGTCGAACCCGGGGGATGGGGGTCTGACCGCCGCGCCACCGTGCCGCCCCTCGGGAAAGAATGTAGGTGCTGGGAAACGGGGGAAAGTCTGAGGTGAGACCTAAGCAAACCAGCCTTGCAAACAAACACCTTACTCTTTGGTAAACATGGACCAACCAATCCTGACCAGCGAACTTGCATTAATTTTGTTGTGGCAATTATCGAAAATAGAATAAAACTCCCAAATTGTCACGTGGTTAGCAAGGGGTTTCCTGAACAACCAGACTTAAAATCCAAAGATAGATTGAGCTTTGATCTTTCGATAACATGCATTTGAGGTCTTTATAATTATAAAAGTTTATGTATATTTATATATATATATATATATATATATATAAGACATATTAAAAAAACTTGCAAGAACTTGTGCAGCTTAGCTGGCGTCTCCATAGCAGTACAGTCCCATCGAAATAATCTGCTCAGTGTTTGCATTAATCGTGCTAAGGCCATTCGTGGTATCTGCTGCCGCTCCGTTTCCTCTCCTTCTGCAGGTGTTCCAGTTCTGCCTCGTACATCATCTCCTGCACCAGGTACTTCTCCCGACGCATCCGGTCACACAGGTCCTTGGGCATGTCGGGGATCAGGTAGGCTATGAAGGCTTTGAAGCCAAACACAAAATGCTGAAATGGAACAGAAATAGGATCGTAGAGGCGGCACAGCACGGGAAACAAGCCCATCGGCCCCAACTTGCCTACGTCGGCCGAAACACCCCATCCTCACTGGTCCCACCTGCCCACATTTGGCCCGTATCTGTCTTAACTTTTCCTATCTCTTTACCTCTCCAAATGTCTTCTAAATGATGTTATAGTACCTGCCTCAACTACCTCCTCTGGCAGATCGTTCCATATACTTTTCCTATCCAAGTTCCTGTCCAAACGTCTTTTAAATGCTGTTATAGTACTTGCCTCAACAAATAAGCCAACGATGGAGTCATAGAGTCATACAGCGCTGTGAGAACAGGCCCTTCAGCCCAACTATTCCATGCTGTCCATGTTGCCCCATCTAAATTAGTCCTATTGCCTGTGTTTGGCCAGTATCCCTCTCAACCTTTCCTAACCATGTACCTGTCCAAACGCCTTTTAAATGCTGTTAGAGTCCCTGCCTCGGCTATCTCCTCTGCAACTTGTTCCTTACACCCACCACCCTTTGTTTGACAGCAGATACGATAGTGGCATTTAGGAGACTTTTATATAGGTGCTTGAATATGCAGGGAATGGAGGGATATGGGTGGTGCACAGACAGATGGGATTAGTTTAATTTGGCATTGGGTTCAGCACAGACCTTGTGAGCCGAAAGGCCTGTTTCTATGCAGTACTATTGCATTTAGTTTAGAGATACAGCGCGGAAACAGGCCTTTCGGCCCACCGAGTCCATGCTGACCAACAATCCCTGCACACGAACACTACCCTACACCCACTAGGGACAATTTTACATTTATACCAAGGCAATTAACCTACAAACCTGCACGTCTTTGGAGTGTGGGAAGAAACCGAAGATCTCTGAGAAAACCCACGCAGGTCACAGGGAGAACGTACAAACTCCGTGCAGTAGTCGGGATCAAACCCGGGTCTCTGGTGCTGTAAGCGCTGCAAAGCAGCAACTTTACCGCTGCACCACCGTGCCGTCGTGAGAAGGACAGAGAGGGAAGTGGTGACATGTTCCACTCTTCATTAACATCGTGGCCAAACAACAACTTCAACCATCTGAAGAAGGGTCCGATCTAAAATTTGGAAGGATGAGGGGGGGGGACCTCATTGAAAATTACCCAATAGTGAACGGCCTGGATAGAGTGGATGTGGAGAGGATGTTTCCACAGGTGGCAGAGTCTAGAACCAGAGGTCATAGCCTCAGAATTAAAGGACGTTCCTTTTGGAAGATGAGGAGGAATTTCTTTAGTCAGAGGGTGGTGAATCTGTGGAATTC